>NC_053488.1:24093906-24335991 GCF_015227805.2 Hirundo rustica | reverse complement strand
CCCTCCTCCCTCCCTTCATTCCTTCCCACCTTTCTCTATCCATGCTCCGTTCCATTATCCTCTTTTCCCTCTTTTCCCTCTTTTCTTCCTTCATAATTTTTCTTCTTCCCTTCTCTTTCATCTCAGTTTTCAATAATACTTAAATCTATCTTTTATCTCACAAAATACTGCTTATGTTTGCTATCCAGAGCAGAAATGGGATCTATTTAAATCACATTTTAGAATAATACAAACTCTTGTAGTGATAGCAGCAAGTACCTCATTTTTCTTTTTATGAAGGGGCACACAGTATTTTTCCAGAATAGCGATAAGACAGAAGAAGTTGAGAATTACTGAAATCTTACACTCATCATAATGGGAATAAACCAGTAAGTCACTGAGAAAAAAATACTTTTTCACACTCTTCCTTGAAAAGCCCCAGCACCAGAGATCTACCACACCGCAAATCTTCAAATGTGCTCTCTCTTACCTGTTGAGAAAATGTTAGAAATATCAGCTGACTTGCTCCTTTCCTGCACTGTAATACAACCAGCCTTAGTGAAATGAAGTCTAAAATATAAGGATTGAATCCTTATGAATTTCATCAAGAGAGAACAGAATATGCTACTTTTTCTGCAGTGCTAGGCACTACACAGTTTATGACATATTCAGAATCTGGGCAGAACACTGTCTGGAAATCACAGCTATCATGAACATCAATTAAGAAGTTGTAAGTAAGTGGTGTACTGCAGATACCAAAATGTTGGAAAGCTCCATGTTTTATCATGATAATTAATGAATTGAGAGATGGGGGGGGAAAAAAGAGAAAAAATATTAGAGGTTCATCCCTTAACCAATTCCACATCTTTATAACCTAGTTTATTTTACCCATTAACATATTTTCAAGGGGATATTTCAAAATGTGTGTATGGAGGTACATTCTGTGACATATTATCTCTGAACTGGACTTCCAAATCTCACATCAAGAGACTTATTAAACTTCATATAGCCTTTGGTTCTGTTATATAAATATTAAGTCTTTCTTCCTTGTACTAGGCTTAGATGGTTTTCTGTTGCTTTTATGTTTCTGTTTTCAAAATTGTTAGATGGATGCCAATAATAGTAATTTGGGTGTCTGGTACACGTTGATATTTTTTGGTATGTTTGCTCTAAAGATAAGCAGATGGGGGTTTATTAAATTCTATAAAACTATATGTTTTAAAGAAATAGAATATGAAGGGAGCTTGAAAAGTCATGCTGAGCTGGCCTGCTTTTTAACTGGTTCTAAACCACGAGACACAAATTTTTGATAACATATTTTAAGTTTCTAATTGGTTATGGTCTCTTATGGTCTTAATAAAATAATTGAGCTGTGTCAGATGCTTTTCTTCATTTTCAATTACTTCAGAAACAAATAATTGCCAAGCTATCTATCTTCAATTGAAGCCAAACAGTTAAAAAAAAAAAAGTTAAGAATTCCTTCTTACACAAATGACAGCTGAGAAAAATCACCCTGGATTGTCACTCATCTTTAATTTCACATATCAAGTCTGTAACATGGCAGTCAAATTTGTTCTATCTCTCTGTCTGTCTGTCTGTGAATCTCTTTGTTCATGCAATGAGTGCAGCAGCTGACAGAATCACAGTCATAGTCTTAGAAGGTGTTTCTCTTCTCTTGCCCTGAGTACAACAGCACCTTTAAGAAAGCACTTCAAGGCTCCATGAGCTTTAGGAGGAGAAGGACTGAAAGGCATTCTGGGCAAGTAGCAACAAAACCATGCCAAAAACCCAGAAGAACCCATTATGGTGGCTCCTTGCATTAGCTCCTCTGAAAGCATGTTCAGGGTGTTTTATTTCACAGCCATTACTGATGTTGTTGCAGATGGTCTCAGCATACTTCTCTTCCATTTTGTCACTATGATTGCACATCTACTTCGGATAAGAAGGCAAAATTCATTGTCAAGTGAAGTGGTAGGGAGAGAGCTAAGTTCTGTATCTGGTGTTGGATGTGATTACTCTAGCTCTAAATATGCACATAAATCCTTGACCTGGTACTCTCACTAAGAGGGGATGGAGGAATAAAAAAAGAGATAATCTACTGATTTTTCACTCAGTTGTCACTGAGTAGAGTGAGAGTGACCCTTTTTGTAAAATTCTGGCTTAAAACATCTGTATAATTTTGAAAATAATATCTAGACTCCTAAACCTCAAACTGGACATGGCATTGATTTCAGAATTTCAGTTTAATAGAAATATGGGCAAACTGCCCAATGTTTTATTAAAAAAAAATTCAAGTAGTCCTTTTTCAAAGTTCTTTTGACTATTTTTAAAGTCCAAGTTAAGATTTCTAATAACAGAAATAGAGACACTCTTGTAAAGAAGCTTTAGCATATTAAATATATGTGTCATGTACAATAATTAAGGAAGGGTCCTGCAAAAGTCTGCTTGTGTAACAGTAGTTAGACTGTCAACTTGTCACAGTACAGAAGAGAGTTTTTTGTGTAACTTAGTTTGGTTTGTAGTTTTTGTTTGATGGTTGGTTTTGGTGATTTTGTGTTTTGTTTGTTTGTTTGTTTTTTGTTTGTTTGTTTGTTTGTTTTTGGGGTTTTGTTTGTTTTTGTTTTTGTTTTTGGTTTTTTGTTTTTTTTTTTTCCTATGGGAAGAACACATTAGTATAAACAAATGGATAAAGACCAGCAAATAATCCAGCATAAATGAAAAGGTAACCAAGAATACCCTGTATATTTCCAAGACCTTTTCTACACAAAACCTGCCATCTGATTCCTAATCATTAACCTACTTCACTCTGTCTTGAACTGAATATATTGATACCTCAGTCTCTGCATGTTATACACAGGTACTCAAATAAATTGTAATTTTTATAGAGTATCTGCTTCTACAAGAAACTAATTGTGGCTTGAAGTATCTACATTTAGAATTTTAAGAACCAAGGGTTAAAAACTGAACAGCAATATGCTCTGAGTTATAGGCCAGTAAAAGACTAAAATATATTTTGGGGACCTTAGTGTAGTGTCGTAATCCAAATCCCCCTCTCCACTTTTGCTTCCTCATGGAAATCCCATGAAATTCTTACTCATTTACAGAGTTGGACAATGAGATGCTGGGAGAGTTTTACCAGCCAGAAGGGTGCTAGAATACAAGCCAAACACAGAAAACAAATAGTACTGTGCTAGGAGGGGCATATCAGCAAGTAACAAGGAATTCTGAAAATAAAAGCTGTAGGGATATATTTACTTCATTTAGGAAAAAGTCTACTTGTGTTCATCAATGGAGAAATTCTGCTTTAGTCTACGTTATTCTTGATGATATTCTTGCTTCATCCAGACCAAACTCTCATTCTTAAAATATTGATAAGGTTGAAAGGTTTTCAATGCAAGGTAACACATAAGATAAAATCATTATTAAATATATATACTATTGTATATAATACTTATAATATTTCTATCATTATTAAAATATTATTAAATTGTTATCTTAGAGATAATGTAAATAAAATTATTATCAAACATGCCAGGAAAACCCCCCAGCTTTTATCAATTAACTTAAACAAATTTCCATATTTATTATGAGGATTTTCTAATTCACTTTATTGCATAAAGTACATTATTAAATGGCATATCACTGAATAACATAGGAAGAATATTCTAGAGACTTAAAGAAAGAATGTTCTTTTGTATTAAAGTTCCTAGACAATTTCTGCTTCCTAGCTAAAATTATAGATTATATTCTGTTATAGCTGTGGTCAGTATGTGTTATGAGCAATGCGTGGTTAGATCTCTCTGGTTTTGGTCAGTGTTTTCCCAACAATATAGCTGAAAATCTAATCTTGATTGATATCCCTGGATTTTTTTTTTTTTTCCCTCAGTTTCTGATTTGCTAAAGGAATATCATAGCTTTTTTGTATGTGACAAGAGAAAATAATAATGTTAATGGTCTTTATGAGTACTTCTAAGATATTTGGGTAAAAAGATTGCATATATACCAGCATTTTGTAGTTGTTGAAATTCTAATAGAATTAAGAGATAGTTTTTCTGTGCAGTGAATGGATGAGAGAACACAGATAATGATTTGCCAATCTAGACAAAAAAGAGCAAAATAGCCCATTATCTGCATTTTCATATGATAACAGAATGTCCAGAGAGAGCACAGAAAATTTAATCAAGTAGGGACCATGGCCTTTTATTTTCATGAACTTTGCTTGGAAACAAAATGGAAGCATTCATCTTATTTTGTTGGTATCAGCCCTTTCCAATGCTAAGAATAGTTGAATATTGCAACTTAACAGGATAATATCAGTATCACAAGACAAATGTTTCCTTTTCATAATGTAAAGCAACATCACAGGTCCTCCAGTATCCAGAGGAGGTAGGTACAAGCTGAATTAACCTGCATTAAAACAACCCAATAAATCAAATAGTTAAAACTGTCTGAAAATTTTCAAGATTAGCAGTGCTTGCAAAAATCACATTTAAAACATGCCACTGGGTCAGAGTCAGGAAAAACAGATTGAGATGCAAGGGGAGTCGTCTGAGCTTGTATTTATAATTACTTTAATCGTGAAAGAAACAATTCTGGTCATCTATTTTTATAATTATTTTTTCCCTTGCCTTTCACTTGAAAGGCAAAGGAAAAAAATTCTATTCACCTGTATCTGATGTTTTCTGGATACAAGCCAGTCTTTCAGACTAACACTAACTCACAGAGCAACAGAGAAAGGACAAATATGCCCCCTCTCTTTGCTGATTAGAGGATGCCTCATAAATGCATTCCCTGGACAAGTTTTCTAATAGACTCATCCACTTTGTGTTCAATTGTAAATTCAATACCTAGTACTATTAGATGTTCTATCTGTTGAACTTCATTGTGTTAAACATTTGGCAATAAACAAACTGGACACAAGCAATAAAAATAATTGTACATATTTCTTCTTTAAAGTATGCATTGCAACTTGGGATTTTTGGCTCAGAGGTTTTCTTTTTTATTTTCTTTTACAGTAACTTCTTGGTAGCATCAGATGATGAGCAAATACATTGTGTGCAAAGGCTGAGTCGATATGCAATAGCTGTCATATGTATTGAAGTGTAGTTGTTTAAGTGAGAATATTCTAAATGCGGAGAGTTGTTATAGTTGGGGAGAGTTTCTGAGCTGTGTTTTGGCTCTTTTGTTCAGTTCTGACTTCAAGCACGGACCTTGTCAAAGCAGCAGAATGACAACTTGGTAGGAGTTCAGTGCCTTATTTCTTAATCCTGATGAGCCAATCGTACGGTGAACTCCTACTCCTCAGAGAGAGCCAGAGAGTCACGGGGTCACACCAAGCCAGACTGTACAGAGTGATTCTGCAGATTTTTCTAAAAGCACAACCTTAAACCCTGCAAAAATCAGTTCCCCGTGCTTCAGCCTCCTGGGAAGACAGCTCCCACAGCCTCCTGCAGCCCCATTCAATTGAAGCTCAGCCATATGCACAGCCCTTCAGAACCAGGTGAGGAGCACTGAACTTGTGGAAGAGAGAGAACTGCTTTATGTTCAAACAACTTCTGCTTAATTTTTTTGCTTTAGTAAAGCATTAAAGTTTAAAGAAAGTCTCATCCCATTTCTGTTTGACTTTCAGATCCATGGCTCTGAAGTACTTGTGTGCCTTACACCAGCTGGACCAGGATACCTTGTGAGTGCGTGTTAAATGCCTGATGGTGCATGTAGAGTTTCCCATTCACTGCTTTATCAGTGGTCCTGATAATGGGGATGAAGCAAACTAATTAGGGCTGTTACCACAAGCTTGTGCTTTTCAGCATCCATCCCTGAAGTTTTCAGAGTTGCAACCTGTTCTCTACCCGGAAGGGCTTGCCCAGGCATCTTCTAGTGGGTAAATATGTTTATCACAGATTTTTTTAAGCTGGCTGATGAAGCTGTTCCAGACTGGGAAACAATCATCCCAATTTTGAGACTCTAGAAGCTTCTTACACACATGCATATGCACAAATAAAGTTCATTCAGTGCACCCTTTAAGCAGACTAATTAATTAAGAAATCTGTTTTTTCAGGAGGAATTATGGTGATAAGGACACCAAAAGCTCAAATCATACCTGTTCCCATGTAGAGGTCTTGAAAAGTGACTTTTGGTCTCAGTTTCTTCTTCTCTATAAGGACTGCTAATTGTAGTGGCAGTCAGAAGGGATTGATTTACTGATATTTGCAGTGCCCAGCATATGTAAGCCATAAAGTAAATGGCATCCTTTTTTTATTATAGTTATTAATTTTATCCCTCAGCTATGAAATAATTTCAGATATGAAATAAACTCTGAACTAATGAAACAAGTATTTCTGATGAAAAGCTAGAACTGACTTTTTTTTTTTTTTTCACCAGTGTGGACCAGGGTCAATGTTGAATCTTATTTAAAAGTTGAAAAAAAAAAAAAAAAAAAAAAAGGGAGAGAGAGAGAGAGAGAGAGAGAGAGAGAGAGAGAGAGAAAGCGAGCGCAATTGCTTTAATTTATTACAAATGCTTTGTAGCCCTTTTTACTCCCTTATGTATAAAGAGAAATAGATGCCTTGATATATATATTTAAACCAGGTGATGCTAAGAACCCAGAGGGATGAATTAATCATCTCTGACTTCCAGACCTGTTTCCTGGCTGAAGCACACTGTGTTTAAGCAGCCAAACTTTGCTGAAATTCACCCTTTTCTGAGACTCAGGGCAGCCTGTGGGAGTCATGGAGCTGAGGGGATGTCCAGCAGCCCTTTAAAGAGACAGCAGGCCATGTGTCAATTTTCAGGAAAACATATTCCTCTGTTTTCCTACCCCTTGAGTCAACTATATTTTACAGCTCTGGTGTCAATGGAAAAACTTAATATCAACTGTATTGGAAATACAGCTTTCCAATTAATTAATGTACCTGAAAAAAAAACCTTTTTTTTTTTTCCCTTCTTTTTTTCATTTTCCTTTCTTTTTTTTTTTTTTTTTTCCTTTCTTTTTTTTTTTTCTTTTTTTCTTTTTCCACTCACTAGGAGTGGAAAATTGACCGAAGGTATGACAATGCTGCTAACACTAAGTTTATTATTAGAAATGTATTAAACTGAAACATACTAAGCTGAACCATTTCTTTAGGACATATCTATTGTATCTCTACAATAACCAAAATGATGTCATCTACATCTCACATGGATGTGTTTTTCCAGAGTTCATCAATAGGGAAAGACATTATCTTATTAATTTGCCTAGTTAGGTTTGGGCTGTTTTCCCCAGTATTGCTAGAAGAGGTGCTATGAGAGCTTATTAATATTTTTATTTATGTGTAGAGGGATACTGGATACAGTGGATAGCAGCAGAGATGTTCTGAGTGTATTTTCTTGGGAAAGAAGGAATTTGAATAGTTTGCAGCTTGTTTCGAGCTATTTCTCGCTGTATATGTGAGCCTCTTTCCCAATAAAGTCAATGTTTCAAGTAAGGGAGCTAAATAAATTTAATTTTCTTCCAGGTGAATTTCTTTCTTGTGCACCATTGTTGATAGAAACTGTATTTAAACCGATTTTAATGGGATATATGGGTATGAACAAGTCTGTGCCTCATGTCAATCTTTCATAAGATATATTCAATGTAGATAGCTCTTTTTATGCTAGGCATCTTGGGGGTATTTTGCTGCCAAAAGGAAGAAACAAGGCAATTTCAGAGGCTATTTACCTAACACTAATGCAGTAATTGAAATTACATCATGCGATAATTTCCTGAGACCTTCCTATTTGTCTTTACTTACAATAAAGGAAACCTATATCCAATGGTTTATGTCCTGAGCCCATCTGATACCTTGATGGAGCCTAAGAAAATTTAATGGCAAGAGTGTTTCTGTGAACTGCAGTTTAGCCACTGACTACCTGAGTAGTTTGTCTCTCTCCTCTTCTAAGGGAAAAGATCTTGGCAAGCAATATTCTCATTCCAAATTCTAAATATAAAAACACTATAAGAAATATTTAGGATTATCAGCAAAATGGATATAATTTGAGGCCCAACAACAAAACCTTCAACATTTTTAGATGTTTATGACTGGAGTGGAATGGATGGGTGTGGAAAGGATGCCTGTTTCAGTTGGAAGGAACCTACAATGATGTCTATCAAATTCAGGCGTGACCAAGTGAAAATGTACTGTTAAGGGTGTTGTAAAAATTGGTTTCAAACACAGGCAAGCTTGGGAATTGCCTGCATCTTTAGGAAGCCTGTTGTTGTGTGTGACCACCTCCTTGGAAAGGAAAGGCTTTCTTATATCCAGTCTGAACCTTCCCTGGTGCAGCTTTGAACTATTGCCACACGTCCTGTCTCTGGATACCACAGAGATGAGATAATCTTGCTCATAGAGTGTTTTAAAACATAGTAATAACTGTGTATACAACCAGTCCCTCTGCAGAAATAAGAATTATAAGAGCAGATGCTTTGGACCATAAGTTCTGTGAGAAGATATTAAGCTGCTGTTTCTTATCTTTGGAAGACCAATATTATCCTAAGTGTGATGGAACATTTTGCCTTGGAAATGATAATTTCTTCAGTGGTGTGTGTGTGTGCATGTGTGTGTGTGTCTATGGGTATGTGTCCTTGAATATCTTTCTACATTGCACTTCAAGATTTGATGACTCCAAGTGATCCTGCTATTGATTCAATATTAGGGAAACAAAGAGTTATTAAGTGATAACCAGTTGGTGTATATTTTTTGCTCTGTTCATATAAACCAGTGGAGCAAGATCAATTTACTCTCCAGTTGAATTGCTTTTCTTGTGGCCACCTAAAGCATACGTTAGAGATCAGTTTCCAAGAAACAAATTTATTTTCCTGAAATGATGGTCTTTATTGGCAACATCTAGTTCTTTTAATTTTACAGTTGGTTTACCAGTTATTATCTCTGTTTTCATGAAGCATGAGAAAAATGCTAGAACAGTTAAATGTGCTTACCATATAGTTTGTGAATTAGTGACTCCTTAAAATTGGCAGCAGATGTGGAGTGAAACTGCACTGTCAGTTCTCCTTTCTCTCCCCTCTCCTTTCCTCCCTGGAAACCCTGGGAAATCATTTGCCTGGCAGAGATTACCAAGGTACCATCTGCATGTCACTCTTGGCTAACACAGTGGTATCAAATATTCGTTCTTATTCCTGACCCCCTTGTTTGGCTGTGACAAATCTGAGAAATCTGAAAGCTGTGGAGGCTGGGGTGGGGGAAGGAAGCAAAACCTCCTCTGATGCTTTTCTTTCCCATTATACAGTTGATGGAATGTGCCTTTTAAATGACTTGTACATCTCTCCTCAGGTGTGCTATGGGCAGAGCGGCAGCAATTGCCACCGGTGACTAAGTGAGAAGTGACACTCTCTGTCTCTCTGAGGGTTTCTTCAAGTCCAGTTTGGAGCCTTTCATTACATTGCAAGAATCCATTAAGACAGAAACAAGGTTATTCCATGAAATGTTTTTGTGACTAAAGAGGACATCCAGCTCTTTAATCAGTGACAGAACATCTACTCTGACAAGACTGAGTGATACAATGCGCTTGGCTAGCACCTTTGCAACTGAAGGGGAATATAACTTACAAGGACAGACAGTATTCTCATTAAATTGCCATTGGTTGATTCATCAATGCTCCAGTGGAAATAATTATTCTGTATATGTTTGATGTAAATGTCTATGTCAAATGAAACCTCATTTTGTATTTTGTGGATGTCTGATCCATGATATTTTGGCTAATGCCTTCAGGTCATGAGATAACTGTCTTCTCCCTTCAGTTATGACACGGGCTGCAGTGAGAGTCTGGGTGATTTGGAGGAGATAAATACACACACAGACCACAGACACACACATATTTACGTATAAACAAACAAACAAACAAACAAACAAACAAACAAAACTACCATTGTAATGTCAGTGTAACCAATGTGGATTTTATTTGCCCCCTTGTGTGCATCAGATTTTAACTAGAACAAACTAAGAGTAATTTCTTTGACCTTTATGAAGTCACCCTAGAATAACTGTCAGGCAAAATCTTGTTCCAAAAATATCTTATACAGCAAGATGCTGGAAGTCACCATGGGGGGAAAGAGGTGCTGTTTTATACTTAGATGTGCAAATACAATGTTATATAAACACACAAATGGTTACAGATTGATTCTGGAATGAGCCCTAAGCAAAGTGAAAGTTGGAAGCACAGTGAAGTACAGAAGAATTATCCCAGAAATGTTGAAGCCTGTCTGAATAGGTGTGATTTAATTTATTTCTGTCTGTTCCAGGGAGAAGGGAGTTACGCTTCAGAGAGAGAGAGAGAGAGAGAGAGAGTAAAATTACTACCCATATAATATTTTCTTATGAAAAATGGGTGAATAGCCAAATAATGTTCACTTATTCTCATTAAGAAGGTAAAAAAACACTGATTAGTCCCCTTCAGTACTAAGGGAAATGTTTAAATAGATTGATTTGGGAGTTCATAAAATATTGTTGGCTTATTCATAAGCATATAATCTTAAAACAATCTAATCTTTTTTTAAGTAAAATCAAGATCCTTAGTAATTTAGATAATTGTTAATGATTAATATATCCTGGATAATACCTAATTGTATCTTATTTTATGAGCAAGACCATTGAAATCAAAATGACCAATTACTAGATAAGAAAAAGAACAACTGTTCATTAAAATCTTAGGAGTTTAGCCTTTTGTGTGTGTGTCAGAAAGTCATTAGGAGGAGAGAGTGAAAAGAGAAGGATAAAGACAATGAGGAGTATCAATTGAATTTTTTCCAGTCTTTTTTGATTTTGTATTCTTTGAAATAATGAAAACAACAGTGGGTGGATTTTTTTTAATTATAATAAGGAAAATGAGAGAAAATAAAGAAGATATAGAAATCTTGATTTCCAAATTGTGATTGCTAAGAAGCCTTCTTCTTTTTTTTTTCTTTTTTTTTTTTTTTTTTTTTTTCTTTCTTTCTAAGAGAAATAAGATATGACAAATTCAAATGACAGAATTGTGATAGTTTTGGTTTCTCAGAAGGTAATATTACAGTTTTATATATTAACCCATAATAAGTTGGAAAATAAATTAAAAAGAAAGAGAAGTATCAAGAACAGAGGTTTATATTACATTTTTCAGCAATAGCTGTTATATGGGAGAAGAGGAAAAAATAGGCCAAGCTTCTATAAGACAGTTCTGAGGCAGTTTACTACTTGCAGTGGGAATTCTCAGTTCATAAACAGTTGGCTTAGAAGAAAGGCAACATATATTGTCTTTAAATCACAGTTCAGACTGTAATTTTACTTGAGATTTAAATTTCCCAAACTTCTTCTAAAGATGTTTGATAGGGAAAAAAATCTCAGATCTCACATTCTCTAGGCATGGGAACTAGATGGTGCCAAGCCAAAGTCCAGTAGCCCACTTGCACTGCTAGCCCTGAGAGTTAAATTACACTAATTTGGGAAGACCTCTATGCTAAATACTAATTCTCTCAGAGGAAATTTCAGTGCTCTGTAATGTGCTGGATATCCCCTTTATGGTATGGTGCCCAGATGACTCCTCTTCCCCATTAGTTATCTGCTGTGGGGCAACCAGCAAGGCTGTGTCCCACATCTTGTCAGCAGAGATGTGTCCTGGCCCTGAGGGAGAAACACAGACACTGAGTTTACGGCTTGATCTTCCCACAGGCAACTACAGCAGCGGACTACAACAACTGAATGTGTTTTCTTTGTGATATCTCAAGAAAGGCAACTTCCATGAATGAGAGAGATAAACATTGAAATGCTCAAACTTTGCCTTGACAAAGACGCAGCAAAGAAAAACAGCCAAAGTCAAAAATCTGTCATAAAGAAGCTTCCTTCTTTATGCTTCTATAATCAATAGAGAAATCTACAATCCAGCACTTTATAAATTATATGAACGTTAGCCAGGAAAAACATAGGGATGGATCTTTGGGATAGCTTTTCTTTCTTCATCGTAAGAGTGAAACTATATTGTATATTATGAATAGTAGTATTACATCCTTAATTTAAAGAAGTTAATCCTAAAAAGTTTGTTTGTTTGTTTCTCAGCTAGAAAACTATATCTAGACACACATAGAAAATGAAAACAATCTAGACACATAGAGACAAGAAATATTCCATTGAAATTCCAGTAAACTTTAAAACACTTTTAATATGATCCACTACTATTTTTCTCTATAAATCATGCATCACGTTATGAGTAAAAGTGGTGTATCAGAGGGTAAAGAGCTGGCATTTATTGAACAACTCTGATAATGTCAGTAAAAAATAAGGTGACAAGGAAGCACAACAGTTTTATCATTATGGAACCAATTATCTCTCTATGCCATATATGGGCAATGTATAAAAATGAGGAAAAACCTTGCCTCAAAGAATTTATTGCCAAACAAAGTATTGACAATTGGTAAGTCTTTGTGTATTAATGAATAAAATAAACATTAATGTTTATGAATGTGCATGCATTGCTGATGGATAGATAGTGGGGTAGATAAGAGGCAGTATTTATACACATACACACCGATACACATATCAGACTGTGGCTTATATCTTTTTCTCAACACCTAATATAATCTCTGTGCATGTGACAGGAATCTTTGTCAGAGATTTATTTTGCAAATTAAATGAGCTATAGCTTCTTCCCTTATTTTAATGTACACTTTATTCTCAGAGCCATTGCTATTTAAATTTGTTCCTTAACACATGCGGTTCACTTTATTTTACTTTTACTGTGTCTGGACTATTCAAAACTGACACATATAAAAAATAGTGCCGTTTCCCTGAAATAGCAGTGCCTTTGTATGTGTGAAGCTATAAATAAACACTGGCAGTTAAACTTCTGTGCTTTTAAACTTTAGCCTCTTTATCTCTGTCACTGTTAGAAGACCCTATCTGGTCTGCCTTCCTTTTTTGCTTATGACAAAATGCTTATGCAGCAGTAATCAGTCTTGGAGGCCTACCCTCCTTTCCATTTTTTTTTTTTTTTCTCTTTTAATTTCTGAGTTGCAGCCCCTAGTTTCATTGGCGTCTGCTGCATCTTGGCCAACAAATCAAAGTAGTAAATATTTCCTCCAGAGTCAGCCTCTCCTCTCTCCGAGCCCTCTGTAGTTATCAGTCACAGCCAATTATTGAATGCTCTGGCTTGTTCCCCTCATTTTCCATAGCCAAACCATGGTTAAAACCGGGTCACAACCTATCCTTCAGGCATGTCTACCACACTACTCAGCTTGGTGTCATCTGCAAACTTGGGGATGCATTCCATCCCACTGTCCCTGTCACTGACAAAGATATTAAAAAATATTGGTGCCAATACACACCCCAGAGGGACACCATTGTCATTGATCTCCTTCTGGTTGCTGAGCCACTGACCACTGCCCTCTGGAGTCCACTGACCAACCAGTTTCTGGACTGAACTTTCCACCCATCAAAATCCATCTCTCTCTAATTAAAAAGAAGGATTTTGGAGGGGAACATGTCAAAGGCCTTACAGAATTCCAGATAGATGACACCCTTAGCTCCTCTGTATTCTACTGATATATTCACTCCATCACAGAAAGATACTTGGTTGGTCAGACAGGACTTGGCCTTGATAAAGCCATTCTGGTTGTCTCAAGTCACCTCCCTGTGCACCATGTGCCTTTGTTGGTTGACTGGCACAGGTTTTTAGTTATAGAGGAATATGGAATGTTTTTATGGGTCAGGACCTTAGAATTGCTTTGGAAAGGACAGGGACATATCAGAAGGTTAGTTGGGATATTGGCATCTGTTTTGTCCACTGAGGATGTTGAATGTGACGTTGGGAAGTACCCATATATAAAAACTGTGATTCCCTGCAGGTCACTCTTGCTTTCGTGTCAGTCACCAGGTAACACCGTGGGCAGCAGAGAAGGCCCGGCTCAGGCCCCGCTGCCCTTGGGCGGCCGGGCCCAGCCAGGCCTCCGGGAGCCGCTGCCCGCGCGGGGAGTGGCCCAGCGCAGCTGAGCCCCTTTCCCGGCTGCCAGAGGGGAAGAGGGGAGGCTGCAGCTCGGCAGTGCTGGCCACGTGCCCGGGGAACTGGCAGAGGGGGCCAAGCCATGGCCTGGCTTAATGGCTGCTGGCAGCAGAGAAAGAAAACCTGCAGCTTCATAACAACTCCGAGCCCAGCCACCCTAAATGAGACAAGGGGTGGAAAGGAAGACATCCACCAGCCTCCCCCATCAGCACGGCTTTGTGTCTCTGCAGCCCGGGGCAGAGAGCACATGGCCACTGCAGGCCTGGGCAGATTTAACCCTTCCCTGGCAACATGAAGCTTCCAAGGCCTAACCCTTCCCTGAGGAAGAGAAGAGACAGAGTGGACATAGAAAAGACACCACATGAAGTCAGTGGAGCAAGAGTGAAAGAACTGATAAATATTATTAGAAGGAGGACTGAGGATGTGGACACTTTTAACTGGACTTCTCTGAGGTAAATTATGGAGAAATGGCCTGTTCCTGGTAACATCTTAATGTTGTTTGGGGGAATGCTAATTCTAATCGAAATTGGGGACTGATATGATTGAGATTTAAGTGAGAATCTCAAAGCCCTCGCTCCTGGGTTAAAAGGAGGTCTCAGCCTTTGAGACAAAGGTAATTTTAGAGAGAAAGTGATTTGAAGCCCTCGGCTCCTGGGGTAAAAGGAGGTATTTATTTCTTTTAAGATAAAGATGATTTTAGAGATAGAAAAAGAGAGTCCTTGTTTTATACTAGAAGAAGCTTTCTTAAACAGTATCCCAGATACACTGAGAGACCCATAAGTAGCCAGGGGAAAGGCTGCTAATGAGTGGAAAAGCACAATCTGCAAAAATTCCAGGCAGCTGCAGATTTGTGACATTGGGAGCCACTAGACTGTTGTAGTCTCTTGGCAAGTGTCTCCGTGGTACTCTAAAGAGACTCCTCTCCCAAACTGACGAAAGATTATGTTTAAATGGTGAAACTGACTGAAAATCACAAGTTGTGTCTCTCTATGTTGTTTTGTAAGAAAGCGAACACTTTGCAGGGGGAGGGAAGAGTGTTTTGGAGTTTCATTCTGTTTTGTTTTAGGTTTTTTTCCCATCTTTCTTTTTTCCATCTTTTTAGTCTGTGTTAATAGAACTGTTTATTTTTAAGATTGAGCCTGCTTTGCTTCTTCTCCTAATCTTTCTCTCACAAAAAGAAAATAAACTCTAAGACCACTACACTCAATTTGGCAAACAGAATTTGGCAAATGTAAAACCACTACATTAATTGGTGTTTCCACTCGGTTATTAAATTAAACCCATTACAGCCTTAACTCAGCTTCTAGGAGTACCTCTTCCCTGACCATACCAGGCACAAAGGTGAGAATGGTAGTCTGGTAGTTCCCAGGCTCCTCTTCTCTATTTTTTTTCAAAGACAAGTACAGGGTTTCCTTTTTTCTAGACACCTGGGACTTCATTTAACTGCCATGTTGTTCAGATATAACAGGCAGTTGGCTTGGCAACTGCAAATTAGCTTGGCAAATGAGAAAATTCCCTCAGGACTTTGGGAAGCAGATCATTGTATCTCATTAAGTTATGTACATTCACACTCCTCAGGTGGTCATGAAAATGTAAAACCAGCACTATCTCTTACGATGGGAGGGTTGTTCATCTTGCTCATCTAGTCCCTCTTTTGAGGTTCTTCCAGTTAAGAGGAGTGAGAAGGAGAATTTCTGAAGACTAAAACAAAACTTTACTTGGTACCACAGCCCTCTTCTCACACATTTTTACCAGTTTGTAAGACTTGCTCATCAGGGAGGGTACTCTTTTCTTACTTTCTTTTTCTAGCTGATGTACTTGTAGAACCACTTCTTACTAGTCTTTCCTTGCTTGGGAAACCTCCAGCTGCATCTTGACCTTCCTGACCCCATCCTTATACAGCTGGCAGCATCCTGATACTCCTCCTAAGATATCTATCGTGGCTTCTCGGGCCTGTGCAATTCCTTCTTTCCCTTTAGGGTAAGAAGGTGTTGACTCATCCATGCTTCTCTCTTTCCTTCCGTTCCTGATTTCTCACAACTGAGGAGCAAGGCTTCTTGCACTTTAAGGAAAGATCAGACAGCTCTCTTCTGGTTACAAAAAATGACTTTTGGAGGTTGCTTTCTGGACAATGTCATGTAACAAATAGGCCCATCATTCCATTTCTGAATGTGATAAGCAGTTGGTGCTCAAGGAAAATATATATCAAGCAGAAATATTATTGTGTTTTAATGAATGTCTTCTTCACATACATTTAGCAGCATAGGGACTTCCTGAGCTAACAATAGTATGTGGAGTGTAGAAGTAAGTCTTGTTTAGAACATTGTCCATTAAATCAGTTAAACTTTTGAAACCTTCTGTTGATACTGCTGGTGCTTGTATGTATTCAACACCTTCAAAATGTAGAAAACTGTGTAAATTCAAGGTCCTAAATGAAGTTCTAGAACTCTGGTGTCGCTGGGTTTGCATCCTCCTTGTTGCACTCAATTCAATTGCTTCAGATTTAATTGACTGAAATTACTTTTCTTCAAAATCTCCAGAAGTTTGCTGCAGCTCAGATTCAATTAAAGATCTTCCTACTACCATTCCCCTGTGTACCAGCTTTATAGACATATCTGTCAATATAAAACATTGTAGAGGAACATCTTTTTTACATGTATGCAAAATACTTTCTGCTTTGCCTTTCAACTTTCTATTTAATGATATTAATAATAACATTAATATGAGTTTCTACTTAGGTTTTCAAATTGACCCTGGTGGGTTTTTCAAGTGTTATTAGCAAACCAAACAAGTTGAGTCATGACTGAATTTTCTCATGCATAAATAAAAACTTAACAGTTGCCATTGCTAACACACTGCTTTTCAAATAATTAAAACACTTTTCAGACAATTCAAGATTACAGATGAGGCGAGATTCTAGACTAAGCATATGGCTTCAATTTCAAGGAAATACTTCAGTATGTGCATGAAACATTGTTCATGTACCATATTTATCAATATGATAGACTTGCTAACTCTCTTGGTTTTCTTTGGAGAAACATATTTTTAAACTCAGTTGACATTTTTTTGGTAACAAATCAATCCTCAAATTCACACTTTTTGTACAATATAATGTACCCCATACCACACTGGGCCTTATATATACACATATATACAGAGAAAGAGAGCTATGTTCACAATGAAAAATATAAAATTGAAATTTACTTCCTGGATTTATCTTTATAGAATCTAAAGCAACAATACTGTAATATAAACATCAAGTTATAGTTGATTCACTATTTCCAGGGTTTCCCTTAAAGAGATTCTCAGTCTCCCCATCATTTTTTTGTACTTCCATTTCCATAAAAGATATAAAAATTTCAGATGTCCACATGAAAAATAAATAATTATAGTGTGCCTTTTGAGCAAGTAATCATCACCTAAGCAGAGACTAAGTCAAAGGATGTGTGTCATCTGGCTATATCACCAGTACTTGGACATCATCCTCCCACTGTGGAGACCTGAGTTTGGTGGGACTTAGTTTGCGTCATTTGAGGTCCTGAGAAGCCTGCAGGGACACCTGAGCTCAGGAAACAGGAGCAGATAATGGAGAAATCAAAGAAGGGTTGAGATCAGATGAGATAGAGTAGGGTAAAGCCAGGAAGGAAAAATATAAATATCAGGGGAAAAAAAAAAAAAAAAAAAAAAAAAATGGAGAAAAGTAAAAAGGAGAAAAGTAAAATATGATTTTCTAAAACAGTTTGGAAGGAGAGTCAAAAAGGGCAAGCAATCTTGTTTTAGAAATATTTTGGTTGGATTAATGGAGGCAAAGATAATAGGAAAAAGCTGAGTGGGAGGAGATGACAAATAAGTATTTTATGAAATGTATTAAATAAGGAGAATCCAGAGAAATGTAGACAAGTGCAATTTAAAATGTACTTTATAAATTTATTTATCTGTGTTTCCATTAAGAACATAATAAATGTACAACTAATGTCTCTGATAAAAGCAAGTTCAAGCTAAATGAACATTTTCTATTTCCCACTCCCAAAAAGTTATTGAGTGATTTCATAGAATATGTTTAAATTTTTTTCATAAGCAAATCAAAAATATGTATTTATATTGTTATTTCTATGATTTTTTTTGTTCCAAGGAAAAAGTTTATTTCTATTTGTCTTTGAATGAAAATATTTAGTAGAATTAATTTCCCCCTTAAGTTTCTTGCCATTTAGTCAAAACTGAAAAAAAAACCATAATTGGCGACAGAAAAAATTCCCCCTCTCCAGAGCACCACTAGCTATTGCAATTATTTCACAACCACTGCAGTTCCCCTACCGTGTGTCATTCTTGACTTAAAGTTACTCAGCAAAGCTATTAAGCACTACATAATTGTGAGCAAATTGATGGTAATAAAGACAAGATCAACCAACATGACTGAGAGGCTGGAGGGACTGATTTATGAGGAAAGATGAAAAGAGAGACAGTAAATATGTATAGCTTGGCCAAATGATAGCTCTGGGTGGAGAGCAGGATAAACATCTACAAGGACTCTCTTTGAAGAATGTTGTTATCAGCAGGGGTCACAAACATCCCTGGCAACTCAAGTCAGCTTTGGTGGATTTACTTTGGGGATGGATTTGACCATGGGTGAGTGCGAGTGAATGAAGAGCTGTCAAGTCCGAGGGAATATAACTGAAAGGCAGGAAAAGAACTGGAGCAAAAAGGTAATGTAACCTGTGTATTTTTAGGAAAATCTTACCAGTGAGATCTAGTAGACTAATGAATTAGTCAACGAATGAAGAACACTTTGAAGATGAAAAATGCTGTTCAGCTCCAGCTAAGCATCATTATTAAAAGCAGAGCTGAGCAAATAATTTGTACTGAATTATACATTCAACTAGTTAAGATTTTGAGTTTTAAAGGCATCTGTGGGAATTAGATGCTCAATATATGGGTGAGTCACATAAGTTCAGGTGCTGCGTGTCTGTAAGAGTCCCTTGCAGCTCCCATCAAAAATATTCCATTAGATTAAAAAAACACACAAATTGTGTGTGTTCAGGCATGCATGCACATGCACACACTAAGAAAGAGGACTGTGAAATTCTAGCAAGACTGTGTAGTTTTTTTCAACATGGAAGCTGGTATAACAAATTCACAGGATGCCCAGCTCTGCCACATTGCTTCATGACCTACCTCACTTTCTTTTACTAACTCAGAGTTTTCAAGGATTTATGTGTTACCCAGCAGAATTAATGATCACAAATGTTTATCTTTTGGTAATTTTTATTTTAAACATGTAAGTTTATAGGGTGGGTTCTGGTGCTGTAAATACTTTTCTTTGCTAGAATTGAGTTGTGTCAATTCTAAGTATGATCTTAATCATAGACATCAAAGCCAGAACAAAAACCTAAGGGTAACTGTTATACTTATTTATCTTTTCAGAGCTCTCCCCAGCTCCACTCTATCTCTTTTAAAATGGTCCATCTTGGACAAATCAAAGTCTTCACCTTTGGGGAGTAAAATATCATTATTCCAAAACTGCAGAGAAATCTTACCTCCCTTCTGAACTGCTGGTAGAGAAAAAAAACTTCTAATTTTTGTTTTGTTTTGTTTTTAAATATTTGAGCAGTTTCATCTTTATATTTTGTAACTTTTCTGGAGCAGGGTCAATCTCTTAGTGTAATGTTACAGATAATAGTTGTCATCTCATTTACAATGTTCTTAGTCCATCATAATTAATGGGCAAACCCAGTAATATGTGTGTGAGAAAAACACAAGGTCAAAGCTGTGACATTAATTCATCACTAAATGATCTGTCTAATGCTGGACAAACACACACACGCACACACACACGCACACACACATACACAAAACTGTATACAAATTACTAAACAAGTATTGCTATCAGATGTCACTTTAGACACATAAACAGGTGAAGAAGACAAGGAAACTGTTTCTAGCAGTAAAGCAGAAAAGTACTTCAGATCAAGTATTATTGAGTGTCAAGCTTCAATGCTAATATGTATGCATTTACATATTTGAATATAAATATTCATGTAAGACAGAAAAAAAAAAAAAAAAAAAGAGATATTTGTCAGGCATGATGTGGGGGTTTTTTGCATTTCTGTGAACCAATAGGGAAGACTTAGTAATTTAGCTATTTATAAATAGTATTTCTAACAAGGGATATACTTAAAGATTGTGAAACAATTTTTTTTAGAATTGTATTCCTGACTGTCTTGGTTTAGGCAAATTTGGGAGAAAACCTCTGAATGGGGTCCCTCTGGGAAGCAAACCCAAATGACCCCTCCACCCAGCCAGTCCGGGAAAAAACCTCCTTGGAGAAAAGTAGAAAACACTATTTCTTTAACAAACAAAGTGTCCATAAGCATAAAGAATAAATAATATGAAATAATAAAACCTCTTGCCGCTTTGAAGAGATGGCAAAATTGAGAGAAGTCCTTGCCATGGGTGTTGCTTGGCTCGCTCAGTCCCTTATCAGTCCCTCTGGCGCTGGAAAATACCCTCCTGGGCCTCAGTGGGCCACAAGTGTGAGATCCAGGTGCTCTTATGGGGTTTTTCCATCCAGAGCAAGTTTAAACAGTCCCAAGAATAAGAGAAAAACCACAAGAACAAACAAACAAACACAAATAAAACAGTTCAGGAGCTTCTCTGCCTCAGCTAGCCAAAACTAACTAAAAGCACAAGAGATCTCTGTGCCACTGCCTGTCTGTGCCTCAGATGAATACAGTCCAGGAGCTGGAATGTGGAGGAGTGAGGGCAGTTTTCTCAAAACAAACTTTGCACTTTTCCATCTCCCTGCTTCACTCTCAGAACCAGTCTTAAAGGTACAGAAAACAATATCCAACACAGAACAGACAACTGTCATCCCAGGACACTGACCAATGGAACAAACTATAATACTGCAGCAAAACTAATATAAAACAAATGGAAAGTAATCTAAAAAATATATTAGGCATTTATTGCTTACAATTAGCATTACAACTGATAAACAAAGCATAAGGCCATATATCACCTTATATTCAAATATAAGTGTTTGCATGCTCTGGATATAGTAAAAGTTATTAACAAGGTAACCAAAATATCCCCTCAAAAAGTGATTTTTGTACTTGTAACAAGCCAAGCTTAGTAAAAAGAAATGTTGTCCTTTAGGTTAACATAGGGAGACTTTTCATTAAAAAAAAAAAAAAAAAAAATCTGAAAAAAATTTTACTGGGTAGTAGAAATGTACTGAATAACATCATTTGATAACCACCCCATCTTCCCCCAGTAATATCCAAACAGTTTAAATGATCCATAAATGCACTTGACCCTTATTCCACAACTCACTCTGGAAGTGACAGTCCATAGCTCAGAAGAAATTGATAAAAGCCATGTTCTTTGTCAAAAACCATTTGCTCAATGCTGTTTGTTGTTGTTGTTTTGTTTTGTTGTTTTTTTTTTTTTTCTTTTAACTGATGGAAAAATTGAGTTGAGCAAGACTGTGTGCATATATTAATAAAATATTATTACAAATATTATTATATTAATTTTTACTAATAACATTATATTATCAATGATGATAACTAACGCAATAATACCACTTTTTAACATCCTGACTACACATTGTTTAGCTATGACTAAAGCCAAATTTTATGCTACTGATCTAAGAGCAAAAATATATATTATGGATAGCATTAACTCAGGACAACTTTCTGCCCCCTTGAAGGGATCTGAATGCCCCAAATGACAGCTTTAGAACTTCCCATTCACTCCTGTCTTAGATTATAATGTCCCCTTCTTTCCAGACCAGATAAATTACAGATCATAGATTTTTCAGCTTGAATACAGTGTCAGCATCTTCAAATATTCTATCCATTTCTATTGATTGAACTGATCAGCTTTACAGCAGTGCCTACACATTTATTAAGTACGAGTGTCATTAAGCACATTGGTGCATATCATGTGCTGTAATTAAGATACGAAATTATGCTAAACAGATGTCCTCTTCTGAGCCTGTTTTCCTCAATCTCTTTCAACACCAAGGCACAGATTCAGCTGCTCTGTACTGCACACCCTACCTGTGCTGGATCTATTTCTGATGCCTCCTGTCTTTCTTCTCAGACTCCCATTCTAAGGAAGCCTCCAAACCGGCCACTTGTTAGAGTCATACGAATGCATTTTGACATTAGCAGGACACAAAGACTGGGGACATTTCCCTTGGTTTTTCCAATTACACAGCTTGCTGCAAGGAGCTGATTCAACCATGAATGTCATTCTGCTTGTACTGGCCGGGAGAGTGCTCTCTGTTCGCCCTTGGCATTTAACCATGTTGAATTATGAATTTGTTACCAATATCATTCTTTGCCTTGGAACTGGAAAGGATGAATCACAGGGAACTTTTTCTGAATTAGATTTTAAAGTGGACCATACACTTTGTATACACACCAATGCCTTTTCTTTTTTTGTCTTTTTTTCCTCCTTAACAAAGTTCATTCATGAAGTCCCAGTCATCTAAAGATTGGCTGGATAATAAGAAATAACATTTGTTCACAGTAAAAAAACTGCCATAATGTGCTCTGCCATTATCTGAACTTGTCCTGTGTTTTATCTTATATTAGACAAAAGTTGAAAGAGATGCCAGGGAAACTTTAGCATAACCATATGGTTGATATTTCACTACACCTATCTTTAAAAAAGGAACTGTAGCAAAACTTGCGTAATATCATTGTATAAGATAAGACATCTCAGACAACTATAGAGGGGAAAAAGAATATATTCGAACTGTCTGCATCTATGTAAGGAGTAGAAATCTGAATAATTTTATTTTACTTTTAATCCCAGCAGAATAATTCCTCCCCCCAACACCAAAAAAAAAAAAAAAACCAAACCACAAAAACGAAAACAAGCTAACCCTCCCAAGCAAACAAACAAAACCTACACCAAGAGAGGGGAAAAGGAAAAAAAAAAAAAAAAAAAATCCTGATGTCTGGTTATTTACCTGCAGACAGAGCAAACTTCTTGAAATATCTTCCCATCCAACACCTTCTTGACCAGGTGGGCAATGTCATTATGAAAAAGGGGTGAACTGCAGAAATGAAGCCAGATTCACTCCATCTAACATTAGGCACCTAACAGATATTTAAGTTAAGAACATAATTTTTGTAGGTCTTCTTGGTGATGAACACTGAGAGCAAAACAATTTCAAGATGACATTTTAAGTGACAGGTATGACAAATTAATATTAAGACATCCCAATCTCTCTCCATTGACTATCAGTGAGTCTAGGGGAAAAGAAAAACAAAACCCCATATATATTTAATTTAGATAACTGAGTAGTGTGACTAAAAGTCATCTTTTAGAGGTATGCCTAAATTTCTTATTTTTTTCCCAATGTTCATCTTTTCAGCTACCAAAAGACTTGTTATTGTCCCAAATTGTGATAACTTCTTCAACTGACTGAGATTCCTGTGAGTTAATTCTATAAACACACATAACAGAAATTGACAGTTTTTTCAAATAATAAAAACAACCACTGAGCTTTTGAAACAACTTGGGGATTAGAGCACCTCAAAGATTCAAGGGATTTCTAATTTGTTATGAGCATTAGCCCATAAATTACTTATGATTTTATTTATATATATATATATATATGATGCACCAGATCCTTGTAAATCTTTTATTTTTAATTAAGAGACTAAAAATATTTTTCTGTATTAAATAATGCCACCTCAATGAGATGCTGCTGCTCTTTTGAATTTTTGTTTGTTCTATCTGCAAGACCCTAGAGTATTTTCTGTTGTTGTTTATTGCTTCCCCTCTGTTCTTCTGATGAAATTAATCCAGTAAAGACATAACTTCTGCAGACCTTCTACATTTCATTAGATAAAGATTAATTGATTAAGATTAAGATTAAGATTAAGATTAAGATTAAGATTAAGATTAAGATTAAGATTAAGATAAAGATTAATACGTCCAAGGATCTCCCAGAGATTTGGAAAATGGCTTTGTGTAGTACATTCAAGAATGCCATGTAGGATGAAGTTCTGAAAAGTGTGAGATGGGAGAAAAAAGCAGAAAAGTGACAAAACTGTGAGCTGGCTTTTGCAAGGTGTTAATTTGCTTCTTCTTGGAAAGACTGCATATCTTACTGAGTAGAAATAAATGTTGTCATTATTTTCCACCCCTCCCAATCTGCAACTCACATACATATTCTTTTCCTGTGATAAAATTGAAGGCTGTAAAAATCTGTGCAATTTAACTCCATAAATGACCATTGCTACACACATGCACACCAAATATTAGAATGGGAATAGGGACTATGGGTGAGGAAATGTCACGTCTGTGTGTGTCTGTGTGTGTCTATACATCTATACACACACACACACACACACACACACACACACACACACATATAATTTTCCTTCCAGATTTTCTAACAGAGTTTCAGAGTTTCAGAGTTTATGTATTTATTATTATTATTCCCGTTTCAGAGTTTATGTATTTATTATTATTATTATTATTATTAGAAGCTTACTTAAGCATATTTTGAAAATAATTAATTAAGAAACATTAAAAAAAACCTACTTCAAGAAATTGCCAATTATTTTCACTTGCAATAAACACATATTTGTCCTGAAATATTTTCACAAAATGTGTGAAAATATAGCACAGAATAATTGTTCTTTACTTTTTAGAAACACATTTTGAAAATAAATACTTACCATGTTTAAATTAAGAAACACTCCAAATTGTTGAAAGTCAGGGCTACAAATATATATTAAGAAATCTTGAAAGTGAATTACCAATATCTAGTGATTGGGGCGATTTTGGGGGGGTTGTTTGTTTGTTTGTTTTTCTCTTACTCAAACAAAATAAATGTTTCTCAGCTGTCATTTGGCCCTCTACTGTCAGAAAAACAAATCTTCTGAAAATTAACCAGCTCCTTGGAAGGGGTTTTATTTTAAATGTATAAACCTCCTTCCAAACACAGGGTTATGTTATAAGCAGTACCTTACACACAACAAATGGAGAGTGGAAAACACTTCTGATTTCTGAGCAGCCAGTTAGGAGGTTTTTTTCCATGTGGGTTTGTCTGAGAGCTAAAGAACAGGACAGCATCCATGACAGCACCTCCCATCTCACAGCAGTCAATCATTCCCACTGTGTCATTCCTGGCATGGTCACTAAATACAGCCTGAAGTCACCTCACTAGAAAAGCAAGAGATGTTCCAGCTACTCTGATAGGAAGAAAGATACACAATCCATTCATTTCCCTTAAGGTCACAAATCAAATTAGTTTCTACTGTTTCTGCCCAAAGCATGTTTTAGACAAAACATACCACAAAATATGAAACAAAACCTCTATTCAGAGCTGATGAACATTTTTGTATGTAGAAGGTAGAAAAATGTCATTAACATAAAATGTGTCATGCACAACTGAAATTAGGTGAATTCTGAGTATTTGTATGTTAGTCTCAAATATCTTTCATGATTTTAACACTGACTACTGTTTTTGATTTTTAGGCAGAGGCTTAAAAATGCAGCTTTGCTGTTCTGCTGCCTGGGCCATTGTATATATAACTCATTGTGAAGAATCACATCTGACACTCAGAGGTCATAATTCTAATAAATTGTCTCTGGGCAAAACTGTGAATTCCTAATCTACACTGAAAATCACTTATTCACAAAAGTAATTTTTCTGTTTCTGGAGTAGCTATCCTTGCCTAAGGAGTGACTCTAAGTGTGATTAAGGATTTCATAACCTAGTTCTTAAGAACATAAACCTAACCTCATTTGTAAGGTTTTTTATTGTTGCTTTGGTCTGTTTTCTCTTCTTTTGTTTCTTTGGGGTGTTTGTTTTGTTTTGTTTTGCTTTGTTTGGTTTGTTGTTTTTTTTCCCCCTTTCTCTTTAATTTTTTAGTGTTTCATTAACTGGATTGTGTTACTGTTAGTGGTCGTGAGGGTAATTTCTTGTTAGTGTGTTTCTGATGGCTACCTTTACTGTGAAAATAAGTTCCTCAAGTTTTCCCATCAAAATAAGAAGCACCAAAAAATGTTCTCACTTTGTGATACAACACATTCAGTTTCTGAAACTATGCAGAAAATTTTGATATTCACACCCACCAAAGCTTGTTTTAGAGCCTAATGAAATCTTTAAAGTTTTTGCTTTACTTGAAAGACTTGAAAAAAGAGAGAGGATACATAAATATCTTGCATTAAACAAAAAAACCCAAAGAGTAAATAAATAAATAGAACTAGACACACAAACCACTTTTTATTATAATTTCTCTTTATCTAACTGCAATACTGCAGAAAGGATGTGTTGCCATCGTACACCTTAGCTTTCATTTAGTTATGTAACTGATGTTATATTTCGTTTTCTCATTGCTATGCCTTCAGTGGTAAGGATTAATGCTTAAATGTCAGTATTTGTATCATCCGCTTTCAGTATTATTATTACTTGTGTTTCTCTTCAAATTCAAATTTTGTTCATGGTTTCTTTGTTACTAATTCAAATTAATTATTATTGAAATTTCTTCAGGAAAATGATCTAAATTATAAACACTTTGTAATTTTTATAGGTTTTACTGAAATTCATCCTCCAGTGCTTACAGTTGTTAAGTGGTCATTCATATCTAATAATCTAAGCATAATATTCTCTCACCTGGAGTGAATCGGAACTTGCTTTAGAAATTCTGTAAATAAAAGCTTTGAATAAAGGATTAGGTCTGCTTACAACCAAAAATATGAATTACACAGTATGCTATATATTAAGTACTATCTCGAAGGTTATCAAAAAACTGTGAAGATTCTAGAGGCTAGAGTAGATTTCAGTGACAATGTCACACAAACCTTTCCAAAGTGATTTGAAATAATTTTGAAAAGTTACGTTACACAAAAATATATTATGGAAAGGTAATTGCAAATACATTAATTGTTCCAAACAATAAATACAACTATATCTTGTGGATCAGATTTTTTCCCTTAACCCACGTCCTAGAACAGCTGATCTCTTTGGATTCTGATGAAGACAACATCTCAGCTTCCTCTGTCTTCATCAGCTGGATCAGGAGTTCTGTCCTGGGAGTTGAAAACAATGCTTAGAGGGACTTCTTTCACAAAATGTGATGCAGCAACCAACAACCCTAGATCCACCACCCAGTCTGAGCCTCTCCCTTACACAACTGACCTCTGTACAGATGTCAATTATGATGTGGTTATCATAATGTCATAGAATGTCCTGAGTTGAAAGGGACCCATCATGATCCTCATAGTACAACCCTGGCTCTGCAAACTCAGCCTCAACAATCCCACCCTGTGCCTGAGGGCACTGCCCAAATATACCTTGAACTCTGCCAGCCTTGGTGCTGTGACCAGTGCCCTGGTGAACCAGTGCCCAGCTACCATCTGGGTGAAGAACCTTTTCCTGATATCCAAGCTAAACCTCCCCCAGCTCTACTGCAGGCCCTTGCCTCAGGTCCTGTCACTGGTCACGGAGAGAGATCAGTTCCTGCCCCTCCTCTTGCTCTCAAAAGAAATTGTAGACTATGATGAAGTCTCCCCTCAGTCTCCTCTAGGATGAACAGACCAAGGGCCTACATCCCCTCCTCACACATCTTCCCTTCCAGGCCCTTCCCTTCTTTGGACACTCTCTAATAGCCGTATATCCTTTTTATGCTGTGGCACCCAAAACTGCCCCCAGCGCTCGAGGTGAGGCCACCCCAGTGCAGAGAAGAGCAGGACAAGCCCCTCCCTTGCCCGGCTGGCAGTGCTGGACCTGATGCCCCCCAGGACAGGGATCTCCCTTCTGGCTGTCAGGGCACTGCTGGCTCATGACCAACTTCTCATCAACCAGGACCCTCAGGTCCCTTTCCCTGGCACTGCTTTCTGCCTTTCATTCCCCAGTCTGTGTGTACATCCAGGGTTGCCCCATCGCAGGAGCAGAATCTGTCACTTGTCTTTGTTAAACTGAAAACTTTGTTAAAATGGAAACCTGCTTGTAAAAACAGCTGCAGGGATGACTGATGACCGTATTGATGTTCTTTTTTGGAGACAACTCACAGGTGTATCAGCTGGCTAGTCTAGAAACTGGCAAATCTCTGCTTCAATTAATGATTTATTGTTGTGCATTATTTGGGTTTATATTTATATTTCATTTTTATATTGGGTTTTATAATTATTTCTTCTGTACCACTCTTTTCCCATGGAAAATGTATCACGTGGTTTGTCCCTGCTCCTTCTCCCCGCCTATCCTCCCATACTGGGATGTAATCCAACTCTGTTCCACTCCCACCTTAACCCTGATAGGGTAGTGGCTTGTCCCTGCCTCTAGCCCCTTCCTCCTGGATAAAAGCAAGGAGACAACCTGGAAAAAATCTCTGTTGGCTCTTGGGATGGGGACTGGAGTGGGCTCCAGACTCTGCAGGGGTGGGACCCCAGAATAAAGTCATAATTACGCCCCGGACCAAGGGCAGACTCTTTCCTTTTGCCATCAATGGGGTCCTGCTCTCTTGAAAGGAAAAGGTTCACAGCCTCTCTGGGATCTTTAAGGCCCTGAGGAAAAAACCCTTCCAGCTGTGGTTTCTCTCTCAAGCTTTCTGAGGCAAAAATGGAGCCGGGGCTCCGAGAGAGAGAGAGATGGCAATGATTAAACATTCTGTGCCCTGGAATGTCTTGAATAGGCCATGACACCTGAGTATCTTGGTGCATGAATATATTACACCTGAAAGGCATAGGGATTTTGTTGAACATCCAGATGCCATGACTGAATCACCTGAGACAGACATCAGTGCCTTGAACATTAATTGTAGTTTGAGAAAGCATCATAACAGGGTGCTCAGCTGAGATAAATTCTCAGTTTTTTAAGCATTCCAGCTTAGTTCAGGCCTAACATAAGTTTTAAACTGTTCAGAAATATTAAAACAGCCTCAAAAAATAATTTTATCCTTTTTAGAGAATGTTGTCATGACAGTTTGACACTACTCATGTTAAAAAGCTACAGGAGTACCTTAATTTTGACTTTGGACAGCTGCATAGGCTGTGGTTATGTATGTGTGTCTCTTCTCTTCCTTCCTTCCTTCCTTCCTTTTTTTTTTTTTTTTTCTTTTCTTTTTTTTTTTTTTTTTTTTTTTTTTTTACCATAATGTCACTAACTACCTATTCTTTTATTTCAGTATTTAGTTATTTCTGAATTTACGACTCAAATTCTCATTGACATTCAGTAAAAGTCAAGGGGAATTAGGATTTGAAATTTACCTTTTAGAAATTTCCCCCAACAGCTACTTATCCCAAAAAAGTTTGATAAAAGACTTCACCAATATTCACCAGGAGCTTTCAAGAGTACTATTGACTGGATGTCAGCTCTATAGCTGAAGAAAAATTATTTCAATTAAGCTACACTGACTTCTGCCATTTAAGGACCAAGGCCTTAAAACACCAAGCAGGGACTATATTACTAGGAGCAAGACATGTCTGAAATTGCCATAAAGATGTATTTGAAAGGATGTTGAATTCAAGCAGAAGTTCATACTGGACTTGTTCACAGAAATAATCTAGTTTACATGGAGTGAATTAAATGCTGCTGAAATTTTACCCTATATGTAGCATCAACACCAAACATTTCAAGGTTTCAGTTAGCACCATGAAATATGTATTCCTGTCAGACTTGCTTTGTGTAAGCTTTCCTTTAAACTCATAACTCTGTTTTTGTAGCATCCTCTATGCCACCTTCTTGTGTGAAAGAACATTGTGTGATGCTGCTTTTAGCAGGCTTGCCAGTGCTTCACTGAGAAAGAAAACATGACAAAACACTCTGAATGAATAAGTGCTTGGTGCTTGAAGGGACTTCACGTGCATGTGGAAGGGGAATAGAAACTCTTTAGGGACACCTTGATTATTTAGAAAAAGATTTTTAAAAAGGGTCTTAAAAATTACTGGTACTATTATAAGACAAATCACAGTGTAGCTTCATTGGAGATGCTACAAAATAGTTCTGAAAGATATAATTTGGGAGCTGTTGTTAATAAGAATATTTTAAAAGTGTCTTGTCTTTTAATACCTTTGAAAATAATAAATATATGCACATTTTAACTAGAAAAAGGCACATAAGGAGTGTAAATTTGTTTCTCAAAAAATATAAGTTCTGAGCAGAGAGGGGTGGGGTTTTGTTAGTTATGAGCCTCTGAGGAAGATCTACTCCTTCTGATCTTATTTGTGTTGGGGGACAAGAAATTCATTTTAGTTTTATAGATGATTTCCTTAGAGGAGCAGGTGACCGAAATATAAAATCAGTTAAAATCATTGTCTGGCTTGCATTAGCTCTGTTCCTTAATTCCCACCACCATTACACCTGCTGGGGACCCAGAGAAATGTTATAGTTTTAATTATTTATATTAACTAATTGATGGGAGATTAGGAATTGGATCCATCCAATCTAACTTTGAAGAATTTAATGTGGTCCCTACTCACCAAAGATTCCTTCCATAATTAATGGAGAGACACTCTTCAATGAGGTGACTAGGAAGATTTAAAACTTAAAAAAATAATTTGCTGCTGCAAATAGACAAGTTTATACATTGCTATTCCCAGCAGGAAAGACAGGATGCACATCAGCAAATCTATATGTGAGATGTATTGTAGATAACCCCCAAACCCCACCACCACCACTCCCCCTCACCAAGCAAACAAACAAACAAAAAAAAAAAAAAAAAACACAAGGGAAAGAGTCCTATATCCTGAGGTGAACTGTGAAAAATTTGATATGCTCTGGACCAGAAGAAGGACTAAAAACACACTAATAGTAAAAAACAAAACTAGAAAGTGAATAATAAATTCCAGGGAAAATGAAATACAGCTTTGCCGGCTAATTTGTGGCATATATATGTTTTCAGATTATTAGCTTCAGGGCAACTTATAATAAGACTCAATAACCTACATCTGAATTCTGAAGAACAGATGATTTTTTTTTTTTTTTTTAAATGGTATTTACTGAAAAAACAAGCTCCACTAGCCATTGACTGCCAGAACAATTAATACTGTTCTTGTTAAGAGCTCGTGCTGAGAAAGACCTTGGTTGCACCACATATAGCTCAGCTTACTGCACTCACTTATAAATCCAAGCTGAACATGCTTTCTCCTTTGCAAGGATCATGGGGTAAAATTCTGTAGTTCGTTTTATCCAGGAGGTTAAAGCAGACCATTTAACTATCCCTTCTGCTTTTCAAAGTAATGTGTTCCTTCTCTTACTTAAATCAGTAGGCACTTTCATGGGCTTCAGCGTAATTACCTGGTACAAGCGTGTTTCCCCCATCAACAATACACTTCAACCACATTCAAGACTATTTTCTTCTGTCTGAAAGTCTTTATGGCTTGCTTTTTATTTCAATACCCCATTAACAGACTGTACAAGGCATGTGAGAAATGGGTTAAAGTGGCTTTTCCCCCTCGGTCAGTTTACAAGGAGCCAAACAAAAAATGAGTCCTTATCAAGAGAAGTCACAAACATACTCGGTAAATTAACATACATCAGATGCTGAAAAAAACCCTCAGCACATCAGCAATCCAGATCAAACAAAGGTAAAGAAAGAGGATTGACAGGTTCTTTGTTATCTTTTAGACAGGTAAATGCTTGTTTCCATATTGATAATATAATGGACAGATTCCACTCGCAATAACTCTCCTAAAATCCAGGCTAACACTGTTGACTCCAGTGAAGTTATTCTGGATTTACACAGGTGGAAGGGAAGTGAATACATATTTTGACCTGATTGCAGTTTTTATCCTTTCATCTATTCTAAAATATCCTTGGTATTTTCTCTCCCCATTTTTAAATTATCAGTACAGAAAAAGCCAAAGGGTCATGTGTGTGACCCTTTTCTATACAACTGTATCTTTTAACGTTCACAAGGAATATCTTCACACGCTGCAAAATTACTTATTTTCATTTATGCTGTATTTCAATGACAAAAGGATTTGGTCTTGTAAAAACTTTATCTGGTAGTAAGATCACACATAAACTCTCTTCCACATATCAATGGGATTGTTTGATAGCACCCTATTCTATCAGAAACATTCATTATATTGGGGTCCTTATATTAGCCCAGAGGCACATACTGTTAAAAAGCAAAAAATGCGCCTGAATATCAATATCAGGTTTTCTGTCAAACTGTGGGTGTTTAACTGTACTCAGCAAATGGAGTACTTTTGTCAAGAAACAAAACTCATTTATGGAACTTGAAAGGAAAGATCAAAGAAAACAAAACAAGCACATATGATTTAGAAGCTGCATTTTCATGGTTCAAGGCGAGTGATCACGACAGCTGTTAAAGCAAAACAGTAGGAACAGCACTTCCACTGGAAAAAGGGTGCTTGCTAATACAAGTGAGTCCTGGAACCCAAAAAGAAAGGCCAGCTCCCCCATTACAAATCCAGGGAAAAGGTAAAATGCTATTCCACTGTGTTTTTTCTCCTTTTAGCAAATTCCCTCCTACAAAACAAATTTGTGCCAATTTCAATAATCTATGAGTTTTAAATATTTTGAAGATTTCATGTTTTTTCTCCTCAACTACAGGGACTCATTTTGTACTTTTAAGATGTTATTTTTATTCATACGGGATTTCTTTTGTTTTATTTTGCTTTGTTTTCTAACTATTAAAGCAGGTAACTGAAAGTAAGGACACTTGACTTTTATTCCCAAATCTATTCCTCTTTCAAGCTGACAAAGGCTATGTCCTTGTTAACCAGACTGTAGCTAGAAATTTTAGTAGTTACTACCTCAAAAATATTTTGTGCACTGTAAGACTTAATTAATGGTTGCAAAACAATTTGAGTGCCATGGATAAAAGGCTTTTCTGCAATTGTTTTACAAGCTGTTTTTCATTAATTGTTTTACAAGTAGTATCCACTTTACCTGTGGTAGATTTTTGCACACTATTTGTGTATAGAGTGTAGGAAATCTCAGTCCTGTAAATCCGATGAAGAATCTGTTCCAAGTCTTCAAAATAGGTTTTATATAAGAACAAATGTGGAATAAATCTGGACTCCATAAAATAGAAGTGAGGTGAATCACACACTGTATGTCCTGAGTATTCAGATACAGTGTAGTCAGCTCACTGATCTGTATCAACACATTAATGATTTATGTAGCTTTTACTTTACAGCGCAGACATATCTAAAATAATCAGGTAGAGGCAGGCATTAAAAATTCACTGCATGGGTCATAAAATGATTAGTTATTCAAGTGACTTCAGATTTGTATTTCATTAAGGAATAATTTTAATTTACTTTTAAACAGTTTATATACAGAGATTTAAGAACTCTGGGAGACTGATTATGCAGAAGTCCCACTTTTGTGCATTCAATATATTGAAGTCCCTATTTTTCAAGCTGTTTTAATTTGTTTGAAAGCACATGGAAATATATGTCTGGATAATTTGAGGGGGGGGGGGAACACTCCTTTAATTTACAGAAAATGCTAGGTCTATTTTATTTGCATTTTTTATACATGCATGAAAGCTGAAAGAAGATCAAAGGGGAGTCTGCTCTCCATACAGCTCCAGCCTGATCGTATCCCCCTCCCTCCACTAGAACAAGCTCTCAATCTGGAGCTGTTTGTGGCTTGGGTGTATTTAAGCAGCTGCATTCCACTCAGCTGATGGAGATCTGGTTTCCTGATTCATTGCAAGTGTTTATTTTCTACTATCCTCCTTGATCATGCACTGCAAAAATCTGTGAAACTATAGCAAGACTGGGAGTAGTTTTCTCTTCCCCTTTCTTCATTTTATTTTCTTTTTTTTTTTTTTTTACCTTTTTTCAAAAAACATTTTCAAACATCTCCTGAAACTAAAATGACACAATTATGTCAAAATCATTGTTGTTACCAGATTTGCCCAGGCATCAATCTAGCTCATCATGCAGGTAGGCTTTGTGTAGCCTTTGTGTTCTGTTTTTTAACTATTTCTTCCATGTCTTATCCAGGATCCCAGTAGCTTTTAACATAAACAGGTGCCTGTCATGTGGAACTCCACTGAAGGCTTTCTGAAACTCCAGATGAATCATGCTGTATACAATGACATTGTCAACCTTGTCTGTAACTTTCTCAAAGTCAGAAGTTAGGCAGATTCCTGCTTTTCCATATTCACAGTGCGACTTTATTTTTTCTTGTTGAGGACATTGTGGGCCACAGTCCAGGCTGATGTAAATTTCTTCATCTCCATGGAAATCAGTGGAATTGTGCCATTTCATACAATGCCCTGCAAACCATTGCCTTCTCTGACTGAACAAAGTTTCTAATTTTGATGCTTGCTGAAAGTGCCCGTTTAATGGTGCAGTGAACATTTTTTTTAAAATATGGACCCTGGAATATATAAGTTATCCACAGCAGATTAATACCCCTGCATCTGTGTTTTTTTCTCTATTACTCCCAAACCTGATTAAAATGAGATTTCCATTTCTTTCCAAAAAATGAACAACAGCACATCATTGTCAAAAATTTTGCAGGAGATAGTCCATTCAGAAGGACCAGAATCATGTCACATCCAAGTCTGGTATGACTCACATTGCTTAATGGAGGGATATGCATTGTTTATAATCCTCTGCCAAATATATCAAATATCTTTTTTTTGAGCGAGGTCACAGAATCTATTTTCACAGAAATAACACAGATAATCACAGATTTTTCAGACGTTTTTGCTTTCATCACTGAATTTCCCAGGGAAAAAAAAATCATCTTCATCAACAGTTTAAATATGAAACATGTTGGATTTATTTATTTGTTTGTTTATTTGTTTATTTATTTATTTAATGCATAAAAAAGTATTTACACCAGTACTGAGCAAACCCTAACAGGTAACTATAAAACAAACAAAACCCCAGTTTCTGGAAATTTTCTGCTTTACTTCTTCTATAACACTGATTTGACTGGCAGGTTTTCTTCCTTCTCAAACCAGTAAGAATAACCATTTTTTCCTAAAGCCATACAAGCTTTTTCACAAGCAAATACAGTCACAATTCTTCATCTGCTTTGTTGAGCTAGATCCAAGATAGTCCCATCCTTGGTGTTCCTGTGAGCTGCATCTGCATTGCCAAGCTTTTGTTCTGCCCTGTATCAGTATGAAATCCAATGTTCCATTCAACCTTTGGCTGGTGTAATAACCCATTGTACTGCTCATTGCCCAGAAGATCTGTGATCATGACATCCTCTCCTTACTGGTTCAGATGTCTTCGCCCATTTCTAACATCTCATTTTGAAGCAAAGATTGTGGGAGTTGGAAATAGATTGGAAGGAGGAAAGGACTAGTGTATGGAGGTGGAAGAAGTTGATTTTATCTGTGCCTTACAGTTTATTACCATTATATAGGCTTGAGGGTGTCCATCTGATAATTCTGTCTTCAGAGACTTATGTAACCCATGACAGACATTCCCATTGTTCTTATTTGAAAGAAAATAAACATTTCTCATTATATTAGCTGTCCTTGATCTTACCCAGTCTATTTAATGACTCATGTGAGGAAATTATTTTAGGCCCATTTGTGTCATCAATAATATTTGAAGGCATACCCTCAAGCACCCCAAGAACTGAAGGCAAGAGAAAGTCTCTCATGGATTTTATTTTGCTTTCACTGAGACCTGTGCTGAAAAAGAGGAAAGTTGTCCATTGGTGAACTTTACATGCTGAGGATGATCTCTTCATCTTCAGTGTTCCTTGACTGTCATGTCAAAGAACTAGAGTTTTAGAAGATATCAGATGTGGAGCACTGTGTCTTTTGCTCTCATCGTCCATTGATCTTGACTTAGCCTTCACAGACCTGGAACAAGTCATTAACATTAAAAATTGTGTCTTTATGACAGAAAAAACAACAACCCCAATCCATACTCTATAAAAATATTATAAATACGGATACACATTTGTAATCACAACCCAGACAAACTAGAATCCCCGAAGATTTTGAGAAGCATAGTACCATTTTGTTCACTAAACAAGAAAACATTATCATTTTAGAATTCCCTTGTCATATTTATTCCTGTATTTTTTCTTTGGAGGTGCTCAGGCACTGGTAATGACCAACAGTCACAATCAACAGTATTAAATTCAGTGCTCGACAAAGTCATAGCTTTTCCAATATCATTTTTACCTGGGTAAATTCCAGTGTCAGAAGATCTGTCTTACTGAAAGCATTAGCCAAAAATACCAAGGGCTGCTTTTACTTCAGAAGTGAGACTGTCTACCTGCTTTACTGGCATCCTGCAGGGGAAGACAGATGCTGTCTGAAAAGGTGTCTGCAGTGTATTAAACTGGATCCAGCTCACACGTTAACTGTTGCCAGTGTTTTTTTCCACAAGAAAATTAACTTAAATGTACAAAATTACAAATCCATTCTTACAACAATTGACCATTCTCTATGGATAGTGACACCTTTGGGCTTTTTCACCTTATATGCTATCATTGCTCTGCCATGCTTCCATTTTAACAGAACTATCTTATGGGAACACACCTATTTAGAAAGAAAATCAAGCAACATTTTCAATCTGTATCTTCTCTCTGTTGCTATTCCAAACATGAATAAAATAAATGATAGCTGGAACAAAATGAAGGACTTAAATGAAGATAAAGGTAGCAGAAATTTAATTTAGCAGGATGAAATCCTAGTCTTTGCTTCTTAAATGTGGGCAAGATCAAATTTTGCTACCAGTAGATACCAAGACAGTAAAGATATGGGCATGGCAATCCCAAGTATATATCAATTCAAACCTTGAAAGACAAAATCATGAGTGCAGCACTTAATAGAAGTTGACTCTCTGTATTTGGTACTAATACCTGTGACATTTTAATGTCAGATGATGTTCTTAGTGTAATTATGGCATGCAGTTTCTTCTTGAGTGATGAAAAGCTTATGCCATTTTGTCTTTTACATACATATTTTCAGATCACTATGAATTCCAATTTTGGTGTCTTCTCCATATTATGCAGAGTATATCAGGGACCACACCGTGAAAATAAATATTAAATATTCACCGATTACTTTGACAAACAAAATAAAATACTTTAGGAAGTTATAAGTCTTTTAAAGGTCTCTTTTGTTCTCTGGCTCAAAACTGAAAACTGAAAACACCCCAACAAAGAAAACCCTCACAGATACACTTCTTTACTAATAGCCTTTAGAATTTTGTATTAGATACTCTGATGAAAATCACGAAGTGTATGGAAGAGCTGAAATCACAAAGTGCAGAGAAGTGGTAGAATACTAAGGCAACTAAGGCATTCTTCTCTCATTTACACCAGAAATCAATAAGAAGGAGACCAAAAATGATATAAAACTTGGAGAAAGGAGAGGTCTTAAATTTAAAATAAATAAATTTTTAGAAAGACTAAAATCGGCCTTGGATGCTGCAAACAGATTCATCACCAGGAAGGATATTTTTTCCCCAGGGGGAAAATAAAACAAAACAAAACAACAACAACAACAACAACAACAACAACAACAACAACAACAAGCATGCTCAGGAAGATGGATAGGTAAGTGCAAATGCTGATAGAGAAGTTATAGTAGGTCTTGTCGCAAAATACCTTGTGCATTGGTAAGAAATGTAGTTTTATTTGGGAAACTTGGTCTCCCATGAACCTAACTCTACTTAAGTACCTTCTGTAGAAGCTGAATGGAATAATTCATCTTTCCTAGCTGACACAATATTGGCAGTTTTAGTCCAGATGATAAAAAAATGACAATTTTTTGTTCATGCTGCTCTCTGCAGAAATGTCATTGCAGAAACACTAAACAACTAAATATTCACAGACAGATTTTCAATGAGGTTAAGCCTCATTGATAGTTGGGGTACTAGCCCTAACTTTTTAATTTTATCAGGCTTCTGTTTAGTTTTTTTTACTTACTTTTTCCTAGGTCTTTCTATTGCTTTTTTTTCTTGCCTTTTTTTTTTTTTTTTTTTTTTTTTTTCTTTTTTTTTTCTTTTTTTTTTCTTTTTTCTTTTCTCTACAAGGAGGAAATAAGGGATCATATTTTTTTATTAATAAAAAGAGGAAATAGAAAAATACCAAAAGAGAAGAATTTGTCTTTATGAAAGAAAATACTGTAGATATTTTGCCAAAAAGGACACATAGTGAAAATAGATTAGTTCATTTGAGCAGTATGTGGAAAATATATATTTCCTGAAGCAGGTGTTGCGAATGAAGAGGATAGGAAGAAAAATGTCTTGTGTGGAAAGTATTCTTCAAAATGTGATTTCTCTCATCACGTGAAGAAGCAGCAAAACATTGCACCACTGAGAGCTGTAGTATTTCCTAGCAGGCTCTCCTTGGAATCTTCATTTTTTAGTTATAAACACAAATCTCTTGGTTGGCAATGTTCTCTGAATTTTTAGTCTTTCAGGGAAGAGGTAGATAAAAAGATAAGACAGTGTATTAGGTAATGAGGTGAATGAAAACAGAGAAAAAAGCGGGATTCTTGGGGTGAAGAAGGAGCATAACTCTAGCAGGAAAGGTGAATCATTTGAATAACAGTTTCTATTTAGCAGTTTTGTTTATTTCTTTGCTTTTGTCACCCACTATGAATAACAAAGTAGGGGCAGGTACTGAGTTTGTTTGGCTAGAAAAGAGTCACATATTTCTCTAATTAATAGCTGATTTGACAGAACATAAAAATATGGGTCAGCAAAACAAGTTCATAATCATGTGCTGAAATGAAAAATCAACATATTTGGGCTTAGTTTTCTTAGGAGTGAGGAGCTGAAATATTCTGGAAAGAAATCAATGTCCAATTTCAGATGAAATAAAAATCTGGTTGCCATGACCTGGCAATCAGACCTGGGATTATCTTCCTCTTTTCTCTTTCAGTAAAACCTTTTTTTTCTGTCAGTGCCTCATAGACATTGATAGACATTTGTAAAGTATTTGAACATCTTTCAGTATTTGAGTATCTTTCCGCTAGGGAGAGCAGAAACCAGTCCATCTGTTGCTGTACTTACACAAACTGGGAGAAAAATAGGAACGAACATTGAGACTCATCTCTCAAGATTAAGAACAGAACCAGCACTGTGGAGAATTATAGTTTTGTTAACAAGTTTTAATAGTTCATTAGAGTCAAAATATAAGGCAAAAGACTAATAGTAAGTTATTGTATTGCACTCATCTGGGAAGGAGGTCATAGATTGCAGTCCACGTTTGAGTCACTAACAGTTTTTTCTCAGTCACTGCTTCATGTAAAATTCAAATATTTAGTTCAGGACTCAGGTATTTTGCCCTCTCAGATGAGTGGTCTAATGTTTGGGAGATATGTTGTCATAGTTTTCTTACTTATAATCCCTTTCTCTGGATAAATGACAGAACTTTAGACTTTCCACATTATGTTAAATACATTTAAGTAAAGGCTTAATTTTAGTTATACAAATTTTTTTGATGGCATTAGGTGTAACCCATCTTAGGGTAGGAAAAGCATTCTAGAACGCCTGGGCAATTAATGACTATGCTGGTAAATGGCAATTGAAACATTGTTAACATTTGACTGCCCACAGACACCCAGAATCACAACTTCAGGAACCAGAAAAACTCAAGAGTTCATAAGCTAGAAATCTGTATGCTCTAAGGATCTTCAGGAGTATGCAACAGTAGACAAAGATTTTAATAATTAAAAGCTAGTTAAATTTAATTATAGTCACAGACATTAATTTGAGGATTTGAATTAAAGTGATTGAGAACTTTCGCGACACTTAATTGGACTGAAAAGAAATCCACCAGCTCCTGAAGGCTTAGATAGTTTTTGCCTCAAAAAATGCTCACAGGAGAGCAGAAGATAAGGAAGATGTGTTGATCAGAAGTGCTGGGTTTGGTAGATGCTTTCCCTAGCTTCCCTTTGTTAGGTATTTAAACATGAATAATTAAACACTCTCTGCTGGTAAATGCAAAACTCAACTCAATGTTAAACTTCAGGGGAGGTTTAGATTGGATATTAGGAAAAGCTTTGTCACCGAAAGGATTATCAGGTATTGGAACAAGCTACCTAAGGAAGTGGTGAAATCAACATGCTTGGAGGTATTTAAAAAACAGGTAGATATAGCACTTAGGGACATAGTGGTGAACCTGGCAGTGGTGGGTCAATGGCTGGACTTGATGATTTTAGAGACATTTTTCAATTTTAATTAATTTATGATCCTGTATAATTTCAGACGAGTTTGAAGAGGCAGCAACAAAAACTAACAAAAGTGAAAGGAAATATTTGACAGATGAAGATGGAGTTGTCAACACAATGTTTTTCCACATCCAAAGAAACCCTTTTCAGTTCTGTGCAGGCCTTGACAATTTTCACATCAGTTGCAGAAAGTTTCTCTCTATATGAAAATGTCAGCAAATCTAAAATGTATGAAGAATTAGAAACCAGGTTGATGAGAACTGAAAATGTGGTTGGGTGTGGCGACAACTTCCAAATTCACTCTGCACTTGTAAATTTTACCTTGCTATTTGTAAAGGTTGTTTATGCTAACACTTTTTTTTTTTTTTAATTGGAACTTGACCAGATTGTGCATATTTTATGATGCCGTCACTTTCCAGAATATCATTCATAGTTTCTTTTTTTCTAACATTTACAAAATTTAATGACTTTTCTCCTATAAAAGATATAAGCATCTGCAGTTTTTTGAAATACAATCTGTTTAAGCTGTTTAAAAACAGGAGGGGGGAACATCCTGCTTGATAGTTTACCAATAAAAATGAGGAAAGATATAAAAAACAACAGGAACAGACACCCCATCCTTCTAGACTGAGATTTCTGCAAAACAGAATGCAGTGTTTTTCTGCTTGGAATGAAAATGCAGGTGTAAGGATAACAGGATAGAGGAAGCTAAAAGATTTCCAGTGAAATTGGTCCTCTTTGTTCAAAAACTCTTGGGGTGAATGGACTATTATATAATTGTGTGAGAAATTTAAAATTCCTGGAGGACCAGGATCTCAGGATTTTCCAAACTCTGGTATTTCAGCTGTGGGGGAAATATTGCTGTACTTTTCTTCAAGCTATTAGAGCACATTTTTACTCACTCATTGGGCTGAATTGGCTTGGCTGACCTAGATTTTTCTTACTTAATTTATTTATTTGCATAGGGTTGAATAGGAAAACTGATCCTACAGCTCAACTTCAATCCATCTTGTTTGACCTCCCTAAGGGGAACAGAAATCATATGATCCAGTGCTCTGAGCACCAATTTCCTATAAATACACTTGCCTGCAACTTTGTGAAAATAACTTGAATGACTCTATCGGTCATCTGTGAAATGGAGGTACTGCTTTTCTACACCACGTGTGGCAATTCAGCCTAATTAACAGGGTAAAAAGTACTCAATTTTTTACTTATTGTGAATTCCTCTTTAAAATCCCAATCACTGAAAAGCATGAGACCTTGTCCAGTTTTATTCCTTTAAAAAATCAGATAATTTATTTAGAACAGTATTAGCTACTGATACTGTATTAGACTTAAAACTTTTCAGTAAATTATTTTCTCTGCCTTCATTTAAATGAGAGTCTGAGTTATTAATTTTTAAAAAAATATTTTTACTACTTCTGAAGCTTAGACCAATGTCTTTCCTTTTAAACATCTGCCCCTTTACACAACTGACCTTCCTACAAAGACTTTCTTTGTTCAGATGATTTTCTTATTTTCTCTTCTTCTTTTCTTCATCTTCTTTAAATGAACCTAAAGGTAATTGTGTTCATCACTGTAAGCTGAATTATAATAGCCACTTTTGAGAATAGTGCTTTGTACAATGGAGACCACTTGATGATGATCTGATATAAAAATAAATGTAGGAGAATAGATTGACTGAGGAGCAGTATCCCAGAAAATACTCTATAACACTTTTGAGAGAAATGGGACAATGATAATACCAAAGACAGGAGAACTCCTTTGACCTGCTGAAGTTCTACTGTGCTACGGCATTACATAGGTAACATTATAATTGTCCAGCTTTTAGTAGTACAGGGAACCTGAAAACTGTAAGAAATAGAGAGAAAGAGGGTGCCAACCTGACTAAGAAGATCTACAATGCAGAAGGCAAACCAGAATTTTTTGCCCCCAAAGAGATATTGTCTGTTGTCCTGCCTTTCATCCCTATTTAGGAAAGATTTAGAGCTTGTGCATCTTCAATGTGCAGACTCTGATTTTGTTTATTTATTTGCTGCAATCCATCAGAAAGTGATTCCTATACTGATTTTCCCATATCAGTCCCAGGTATTAAAAAAGAATATAATTTCAAATTATGGAAGTTTTCAGGAAAACAGTGGTGTTTTAGAAGCACTTTTCATGGTGTTCTGCTTTGCTTTGCTATGCTTCTTAATAATTAGGGTTCTTATCCACATCTTCCCTTACAAGAAAACAGAAACTTCTCAATTGCATCTTCATGGTGCAGATATGACCCAGCAGAATAGAGTAGGAGAGGTCCTTCCAGAATCCTTCACACTAAATCTTGCTATCATTAGGGGTACAAAGTGGCTGCAAACTTTAACATTATGGACTCTGAGCTGTGGCTAGGTCATTGATTCAAACCCAGACTGCACTGGCTGTCATGCACAGTGTCCGTGTCAAGCAGTGGGAAGCCGAAGGGAAGTTACAGTCACTGTGAATCTGCCTTTGGATATAAATAAAGGGCAGAATGAATAAGATCATGAGGATAATCTGTTATGTATTCTGTGCTGTTTGTTCTAGAAGTTTGCTGCATCCTTTCAGCTGTGGGGCAAAAATACTGGGAACTCCATAGATTCATCCCTTCCCCCCTCTTTTGGCTCTTCTGTTGGAGTGTTTAGAAACTATTTTTTATAGTTTGAAGAATTTTCTGCCATTGGTCACACTTTAGTCATAAAGAATATTTCCCTTATGTATAGGGATAGCCATAAGAAGAACAAGGGAAATTTGTAGTATCTGTAAGGTACCACTGGACATTAATTTCCTCATCAGATTTAAAGACAAATCTTTAAATGGGTTTGGGTTTTTGTTTGTGTTTGTTGATTTGGTGGTGGTGGTTTGTGTTTGTTTGTTTGTTTGTTTGTTTGTTTGTTTGTTTGTTTGTTTGTTTCAGCAGAAGCTGGTGTCTTAACACACCTGAGAGTCTTGACCTGATAGGTTTTGAGCTTGCTAACACCACAAAACCCCTGTAAGCCCACTGGACTCCCAGGAAGTAACCCTCAAATTGCATTCCTGGTTGAAAGGAACATGACCCCTAGGGCGTAAGGCAACCTGTTTTCTTGGCACACATGCAGATACACTTCTGGGATCCCTTACACACACAATAAGGCAGGAGGCAAAGTGAGCCATGCCCATAGGAAATATGCCTCAGACTCCTTTCTGAAAGCAGTGTCTCAAAGTTCAGACAGTTATTCTGTGTTTAAGCAGGGCTTCATGTTATTAGATGACAGACTCTTGAACATGTTCTCAGGTCCGTGTATGATTTGCAAGGGCAACTGGAAGAAGGCATAAGAAAGTAGAAGAAAAGTCTACATCCATAACAGAAGAGTGTCCTTAAGTCTTGTGTCCTTGAAAATTTAGCTTCTCCATTCTTCTGTGACAGTTTATGTGTTCCCAGGTATTCCATCGCATCCCCTCTGCAGAGAGTGTAATGGCAATAGAATCAGCCTTATATCGTCTCAAAGAGAGGTCAACATATGCTTTTATAAACCTTGAAAGCATCCCTTTTGAACTTTCTAATAATCAAATGTGTTGAAATAACCAATCAATTCAACATAAACATTTCATGTTCAGTAGTGTATAGTCATGCAGGACAGTGCATAATGAAAAGCTCCAAAATAAAGAATGGACAAAAGTACATCCCTATTAAAAGCATAGATTTATTGACCTATTGATGTGTTTAAAAGGTCTCTGCTCTGAAACTAGGCTATATGTAAATAAGAACAACTGAAAGCAAAGGACAAATTCACAGGAAGAATTGAAACTATATGAATCACTCAGGCTTTCTCTATCTGGACTTACAAATTATTTTTAACATGTGCTTGTCTCTAATCCTGAATTCTTTTTGTATGATAAAAAAAAGTCCCTGTTTCTACAAAAGCAATCCTTACCTAAATTAAAAGGTTGTTTCTTAACCCTGCTGACTGGCTTATTTTTAATCATAAACATTTTAGGGACAGGAATATAAAAATTTATGGCAGCCATTTTTTAAACACTAGGAATAAGAAACAATGCAACATGAATATTTAACATGAATATTGAATAGAAATTTATTCCTTCCTTAAAAAAAAAAACAAACAAAACCACAGTCAAACCAAACTAAACAAACAAACACAGACAAACAAAACAACAGCATCATTGTATTCTTATTTTTAAACACTTTTTATTCATTCATGTCCATAAATATTATTTTTCTTACAAAGTAGATAGTATACTTTACATTCAACCCTGTAGACATAAAAATAATTCCTCAAGTGTATTGTTATGATTTCTATCTCTCTTCAGGAAATAATATTAAAGAAAATATCTCTCTATATACACCCCTATACATCCTTGGGAAGCAAAGCTTCAGGAAAACCTTAGGATGCTGACAAATTTTCTCTGGGAAATCTCTCAGTGTTTATGGCTCTGCCCCGCTTGGAAGTTCACTTTGCCCCCACTAAGCAACCAGAGCACTAAAACAGATTCAGTAAAAGAAAAACACACTCTTCCTTGAAATGTTCCAGATTGGAAGAGTTTCTTCTAATTTGAATGAAGATGCTTCCAATGGTGCAGCTGAAGTCTCATCACACTTAATCTTTTGCCAGTGTTCCTATAGTCTGGGTGCAGGCAAGACATCCAGAGGGACAGACAGCAAGAAGTAGTAACATCTGAAACCAGTGGAACAAAGATTTGAAGATCTCACCTCATAGAGTCTTCATATATTTTATGTGCAAAAAACCCCCACAAAATTAAATTCAATGGGACAGGAATGTGGTGGAAATAGAAGTTCCTCAATGAATTTCACACACATAACCTTTATTTATTTTACCAAGTTTCCACTGAAACTAATGGAAGCTTAGACATCTAAATATATCTCCAAATCCGACACATAGACTAAGATGTTCCAGTGCATAAATGTCCTAGGGTAAATTTATGATGCTTGTATCCCCAATTGTCTGTTCTGTTTGTGCTGTATATTGAGCTCTGTGCCTTTAAGACTGGTTCTAAGAGCAAGGAGAAGCTCGGAGTTTGTTTTGAGAAAACTGCCCAACTCCTCCACATTCTTCTGCAGACGGGGTGTTCGGCGGAGGCTTGGAGAGACTGCAGGACAGAGATCTTTTTTGCTTTTAGTTAGTTTCAGCTAGCTAGGGCAGAGAAGTTCTCTGGACTGTTTTTTTTTTCCTTTTTCTTGGAACTGTTTAAACCTGCTCTGGACAGAAAACCCAGGGGAGCACTGGGGGCTGCACCTGCGGCCCACCGGGGCCGGGACCTCGGCATTTTCCAGCCGCGCCGGAGGGACTGGGACTGAGGAGAGACTGAGAGAGAGCCGAGCTCCACCCACGGCAAGGACTTTCTCAATTTGCCATCTCACTTCAGAAGGAGAGGTTTTATTGTTTCATATTATTCATTCTTTATACTTGTGTGCACTTTGTTAAGTAAAATAGTTTTTTCCACTTTTCTCCAAAGAAGTTTTTTGCCAGACTGGTTGGAGGGAGGGTTGCTTGGGTTTGCTTCCTGGAGGGTTCCTATTCAGGGGTTTTCTCCCAATTTTCTCCCTAAACCAGGACAATAAAACAGTAGGATTAGGAAAAAATAGAAACACACACATCATTAAAGAGTCACTGATGTTGGTGAAAAGATAAAAAATTTTAAACTGTACTCGCTGAAGACAAGCAATGGCTTGGTGATCCTAAGCCTGTTTTTTGGGTGGGAAATGACTGCTAGTTTGGGAAAGCCATCTTGAAGGTAACATATTTGAGGAGTACCAGTTTGTCCTGGTGTGTCACTTAGAGTATCTTTCCAGTGCCACGATTCCACCAAATAAAATTTGCAGCATTCTCAGTGGACAGAAGACAAGTTTATTGGATTATTAAAGTTCTGATAGTTGCCCAAGAGAAAAAAGAGAAAAAGTGGAGGAGGAAATGCAAAAGACATCATGCTGAGTTATTATTAAAGTTGTTAAAAAGGATTAGCAAGGTACTTCAAATGGAAGGAGGAATATATCAAACATTGTTCAACTTTTAGACAGACATTCAACATTCTGGGTGAAATTAGAAAATGTTAAACAGCATTAGGTTGTGGATTTTTTTTTTTCTTTTTTTTTTTAATATGCTATTAGTTATGGAGTTCAACAGTTTTAATTTGTTTATCTGTTGACATCCACTTACTTGCTCACAGTCAGACACATTTACTTTAAATAAAACATAAATGTCAGATGCCTTCACTAACATCACTGGAGTTATACCATCTTAATCAGATATCCATAAAGTACTTCTTATTTAAGCATAGCAAGAACCGATGGAGAGGGAGGAATCACATTTTCTCAGATTCATCCTAACCAGTTTTGAAAATAAAGAGCTTTCAGGACTTCATTCCATGGTAGCTATCACATTATTTTCTTCAGCATTCACTTGCAGTTCAACCAAATAAGTGTCCCTATCCTTATATCCCACACCTTTTTCTTGCAGAATTTAGATTAGTGTAAAATGGTTAGTAAATTAAAGACCTTGTAATATATCAAATTAATTGGTTAATGAATGGTTAATAAAATCAGAATCAAGTGATCAGTGCTTACAAGGTGGTTCAAAAAATTTTCCCTTTTTGGAATCCCTTTGTGCAACCTCTAATAAAGTAAGGCCAAAAAATTTTCTCTTTTTGGAATCCCTTTGTGCAACCTCTAATAAAGTAAGGCCAAAGTCAAAGGTCAAAGTTACAGTACCATAAAAGTTAAAGTCCATTGGAAAAGAAGGCTGAACAAATATTTTGATTAGGAAAACAGAGAAAAGAAAAGGAAGTGTAAGCCTTTGAGCACATGAGTTCTGGAGAAGAACGACACATGTTGGTGTAATAAAATTGATTTCTTTTGCTACAAATCCTTGACTACCACAAGCACAAGGATACCATTACTCCTAAAGAAGCTGCCATACGTTTCATATGGATAGCCATGGTGATAGTCCCCTGTTACTTTTAAAGAAAATGAACAAGAAAGTAACTTAGAAAATCTGAATTTTAGAAATGGCTTTTCACAAAGCAATTAAGGGGAAAATCACCTTCCAAAGCCAGACATATCACCCTATTTGATGAACTAACTCATCAAGGAAACAACTTTTTTTTTTCTTTTTTTCCCCCCCTAGAAATGTTGAAAACATAAAACTGAAAAAGACAGCCCTAGATTCAAAGACATTTCCAGCTCTAGAACAGGTGGTAGAAGTGCTGTGATCAAGTAATCACTTTCTGGCTTTTCTGCTTGGAAGGTAAACTGAATGCTGAAACACAAACAGTTTTTCAGCAAATTCCTTTTTTTTTTTTTTTTTTTTCCCCTGGAGTAAGGGCTCCTCTCTGTTCTGTCCACTCATGTTTCTCATGATTAACTTTTGTGTGTTATACTGCTTATGCATCTTACACAGGAATCTGCTTTGCTACATAAGTAAAGAAACTTCTACTAAAATCAATTAACTTTGTTCCACTTACAAATGGACACGTCAGACTCTGGCCCACACAATCAAAAAAAAAGCCTCTTCAAAGTCTCTTACTGACTCTGTTTTATTACACAAAGCATGACCCCCAAATCTGTGTTTACGTGATAGAAGAGAATGTCTCTGAAGGTAATAGATTTTGCCTTTTAAAAGAATTTGCATTACCAAAAAAAATGCATTTAAGTCCAAATAGATCTAAGATAATACACATCTTAAAAAGCCGTCTCAAAATGTATTTACGCGGCAGAACAGCTGTTCTGGTCTCTTGAGTAAATAATTAAATGTTTTAAAATAACTGCACATATGCATATTTACCTGATAAAGTAGAAATAATACAGCCAATATTTTTTATTGTACTAGGAATACTTCTTTTTTTTTTTTTTTTTTTCTCTGCAAGGACGTGAGCCAATATGGTCATCATGATCCTGTAAACCTGTCCTGAGGGACAGCTTTAAACCTGAGGTAGAGACAAAAAAAATACCCCACCATCACCCCCTCCCCCTGAAATCCAAAAAACAACCAGCCAAAAAAACAAACAACAACAACCCCTCAATAAAACAAAACCAAAGTCAACCAACCAAATGAAATATACCAGAAAGATCTTTTAAAAAAACCACCAAAAAAAAAGAACAAAAAAACTGAAACATAAAAACCCTCCACAACGGCACCAAGGTGTTGGGGGTTAGGTTTTCCTGTGGAATTTTTCCCCCCATAAGTTGCTAGGAGACTAAATACTGATGCTTAGAGGGTGCTTGCCCCGTACAAAAGAAGTTGATAACTTAGTTTAGGGGTAGCTGCGTGGATTCCACGGTTAACGGAGGGGTTCAGTCCTGAGAATTCTATCATCTGTTGGAGTGCCCAGGGATTTGAAGTTTTTCACCTGCCCTGCTGGAGCTGGGTCAGCCCGGGTCCAGCCGTCGCGGCTTCTCCAGTGCTGCTCACTTCGCCTGCCGATCGCCTCCCTGCCTGCTGGGGACAACCTGCCGTTTCCAGCCATCAGCGCCGAGTTTCCAGCATTTCGGTTTGGTGCTCTTCGGGTCCCAAGAGATCAGACTGCCCGGGACTTGTGAGACAAAGCCCCTCGGGGTTCTTCTTCTTCTTCTTCTTCTTCTTCTTCTTCTTCTTCTTCTTCTTCTTCTTCTTCTTCTTCTTATTATTATTATTATTATTATTATTATTATTATTATTATTATTGCTGTTGTTGTTTTCATATTTACTAGTAAAGGACTGTTATTTCTTCTCCCATAGCTCTGACTGAATTTTTTTTTTTTTTTTTTTAATCTTCTAAATTATAATAACACGGAGGGAAGGGATTGGAATTCTCCATTCCTAGAGAGGCCCTGCCTCTCCCTAGCAGATACATGTATTTTCAAACCAAGACACAAGGGGAAAAAAAAAAAAAAAAAAGCACACAAACAAACCCCAAAAATCACCAAAAAAGCCCCCAAAGCATTCCAAAGACAGAATTAATTTTATAGCAATTTTGATTTATTGTTTTTTGGGAATAGTAATGGAAAGTTCAGAATTATGAATATATTCTGAATATATTTTACACTCTGAAATTATTATTTGAATTTTCATCACTGACATGCATTTTGTGCTATGTATAGACATTTTCCCTGATCTGGTAACCCAGTTGTTTTTCAGTGCAAGGAAGGTGGGAACACAAGCTGGAAAAAACATTATGGAAAGCCTTTGTGCAGCCTGTGAGGCTTCTGGATAGTTTGGAAATAAGAAACATAGTTCCAGCTTCACGGCCATAGCATTGTGAGGGGACTGACCCAGATCTCCAGGCTGAACCTGCAAAGGCAGGGACAGAAAAACACAGCTACATATGTGTGTCGTTCATGGGAGCTGTCCACACAGCACCAGGAGCTGGGAAAGAAGCTCAGCTTGATGGCTGCCGTTGTTCATCAACAACTGGTTTCTGGTTTCTGAGCTAGAAAATGTGAAGTTTTATGACTCTGCCTCCTTCACTTGGAGGATTCCAGTGAAACACAAAAGCCGAGCAAATCTCTGTTGTTGGTAACATAGAAGGCATTTCCAAAACTAGTGATTTTGACTAAGATCTGGTGTCACACCTAATTTTTCAGCAGCCAGTATCAAGTATAAAAAGAAGAATGGAAGAATAGAATAAATTTCAATCATTAGCAATTCAGTCTGTTTTGTTTCCTGCATTTGTTTCACTCTTGTAAGATTTCCCCCCGCCCATAAAAATGGTCCCCTTCACATATAAAAGGAGTTCTTTGTTGCAATTATCAGGAAAGGTTTTATTTCTTGTAAAGCAGCAGGGTTACAGTGACTTTAACATAAGGAATAGATAGGGACTTTCAATACTAACTTTGGTTTTCCGCCATCTTTAAACCTATACAGAAATTCACATGATTAATTGTAGATGTCTACAATGCAGATATCACCATAGAGGTTCTGCAAAGTTAGTGGGCATTTCTAGGATGCAATTCATCTTATACCAAAGTAGAGATTTTAAAGAGATCAGATGAATTGTGACCTGGAAGTGTCTATTGTTCTTCACCAAGTATAATGGAAGATGAGTGAGTTGGTAAGACACTGATTTCTATACCACTGATGTCCAGATTTAGCTGCAAGCTTGCCTGTCTCCTTCCTGGCCTGTGCAGGAGCAGACTCAACAGCTGCACCTCCATCCATCAGACTGCTGTGACTCATGTGGGACTGGAATTTGGCTTGAATAAAGGTCATAACAAAGTCACAGCAAATGATATTTTCAATCTAGCCACATTTTCATTTTACAGGTGTGCACACTACTCTAAGTAGCACGTATGAGTAAGAGAGCCTCTTCGTTTACTTAGAAAAGCATCAAGTCATTAAATCTGAAAAAAATGACAAACAGATGCAAGGGATTAATTCCAAACACGTCTGAAAGGCGTTAACAGTGCTATCTGAGCTTCTCCTACAAACCTGAAGAGAAGATTGTTATTTCTGCTACATTCAACTTTTCTATTGCTTAAGCAGTCACCGACTTTTTGGAAACACAAAACTGAATTCTTATATATTTTCTCAGGTGAGATTTCTGAAGTGTGCTTTTCAAAAAGCCTGTGGTGATGCAATATTTTATTATATGTGAATTAAATATCTGGATTTCTGTACTGACGAGCCCAAACTGGCTTTGGCAATGACATGTCTGTGAGCACACTAAGGGCACCAGAACACATGTATAGGTGTAATTGTGGCACCAGTTTCCATTTGTTTCATCCATCCAGAAAAACATCTTCTCAATTCTAAGAAGGAAATGTGACTGAAGAAAACATCATATTGGGAAAAAAACAAAAAAAAAACAAAAAAAAAACAAAAAAAAAAAAAAAAAAAAAAAAAAAAAACAAAAAAAAACAGCAAACAACAAACTTTTAAGTGGCCTTATCCTCCCAGAACATTTCAATTCCATAAGACAGCTAGGATATATGAAGTAGCTGCTGATAAGATCTGGTGACAGAGAGCTCATATGAAAATAATAATTAAAATGCTTGAAAGAAGGGTTTCTCACTCAGTTATCTGCTTTACCCTTTATGTTCCAGCCATTAAATAGAATCTCTTATATGCAGATGATTTCTTAGATGTTCAGAGAAAAAAGAGGCTTGAATCATGAGCTGAAATGGACTGTGAAAGTGCTTTAGCCTTATGAACCCTCCCTTGTTAGTATGAGAAAGAACTGACCTGGCTTGTTTAATTTTGTGAGCGAAGTTGGAGCTGAGAGACACCTCCAGCAGCCCAGAGTCAGCTTCTGTCTCTGAAATGGATTTGAAGAGGTTTCTGGATATCGTCTGTCATGAACTGCAGTTTTAGGTGCCTCACTTTTATCCATGTCCACAAGACCCTGTGACCATCTTTTGTGACTGACTGCCATCAGACATTGCAGCAATGAACTGGACATTGCCACCTCAAGAGCAGATCTCATTCATAGGTGGGACAATTCCTGTGCCTCAGTCAGCATCTGGAAAGTGGCATGTAACACTTGCATTTTTTTTTTTTTTTTTTTCCCCAGGAGTGGTGAAAATAAATATAAAAAAATTTTCAGTTACAATATCTTCCTAATTGAGCTGTTATTTCACTTATTCTGGTATAAACCAGAAATAAATTACAGCTACCTTAGTTTGTAGCTGTACATATTGTCACAAGAAAATTAGTTTGATTTTTTTTTTTTTTTTTTTTTTTTTTTTTTTTTAATTCTAGCATGCTATTTGTTTGTTTTTATAGGATTATAGTGAAACGGTTGATTAGAGGGGAAAGACTTTATTCAAACTGTTTGGAAGACAGGGAGGAAGGGCTGTTGCACTGATGAAGCATAATCACATTAATACTTTATTGCTTTATTTGTCAATATATTAGTGCAATATTTTATTGAATACATTATTAAGTGTTGCTGTTAAATGTTTTATGCTGGTTTGTTGCTTTTTTTTTATTATTTAGACTGTGATAAATTTTGAGCTGAAAGATTTTTTTTCCTTTGGAGCAAGAAAAAATAACATCATTACATTAAAGAAAAATTGTGAGATCTAAGTCAAACCCAGTAAATAAAATGGTGGTATTTTTCTGCCTCTTCTTAATCTGTCCCCTTCCCACCTCCTCTCTTTGTGTGAGTTTTCTATTATTTTTTCAGAAACTGGAGAGTTTATAATTTTAAAACCTGTATTGCTGGAGGCTGAGAACTGTTTGCATTTTACAGTATGTCTACAAAACATCTGTAAGTCCTAAGCAACAAGCAAGAATTCATTCAAGAAGGAAATATAGATGAATCACTAAGTAATACTGTCTACAGTTTGACTTCCCAGGGGAGTGAAAAAAAGGAATAAAAAAGCAACCTACCAACCAAACTACTGAAAATAACATTGTAAGTTTAAACTATTGAATAGAAAGTTGGGAGAAAAAGGAAAAAAATACAGAAATCAGGGTGATGCTAGCTCCCGAAGACAGGAAATTAAATGCATGACTTTTAAAGTCTCTCAGTACACACAGAGCCTTAATAGAAATATTGTGCCTGCCTGCCACTTGAACTTTTGAAAACACCTTCCTGAAATCATTAATCTCTTTTTCATGTAGATGGGCCATATCCATAACAGTCATGGAAGGCCTGCACACCCTTTAACAGGGAAGGAAAGAGTGAGGCAAATGTAGATCACTATGTAGAAAGTCAAAGAAGGCACTGCTTCAAAAATGGAAATCCAAAACCTGAGGAATCATGGCAAGGAGTCTAAATGCTTAGAGAAAACGTTGAGTAATTTCATGTGGGGCTGAAAAACAGCAAGTGAGGTGAAGAGGAGACTGAGGGGAAACCTCATCACAATCTTCAATTTCCTTGTGAGGGCAAGAGGGAGAACACACAATGATCTCTCTGGGGACCACTGACAGGACCCAAAGGAGATGCATTTGTGCAAGAGGAGGTTGGGGCTGGATATGAGGAAAAAGTTCTTCCCCCAGAGGGTGGCTGGTCACTGGAACAGGCTCCCTAGAGCAGCAGTGGTCACAGCACCAAACCTGAGAGAATTCAAGAAGGTTTTGAACAATGCTCTCAGGGTCAGGTTGTGACTCTTGGGAAAAGTCCTGTGCAGCGTTAAGATTTGGACTTGATGATCCTTGTGGGGCCCTTCCAACTCAGGTTGTTCTGTGATTCTGTGATTTTGCTCCTGGCTTTATTCACTGTTCTGTCACTATTCAGAACACAAAGGCTCCGCACCGTGCTGGCAGACTTGCTGCCACTGAAGCATCCTGCTTAAGGGGGTTTGAGAAAAGCTCCCCAAGGAACATCTCCCAAGGCATCCATGTCTTCTGTCATCATTACTGTGCTGTGCCTGCCTGGAAACTGAACAAACTGCTGCTTGAACAGTGATTGTTCAATAATCACTGAATAAATGTTTAATAAACCTTGTAAGACCACAAACTTTAAATATACTTTTCCATCTTATAAGCAGGGTTGTTTTTTTTTTCTGTCAGAGGAGCCACCCACCCCACTTATTTCCTCCAGGCTGTTTTCTAATATCATCTAATAAAAATTTTGATGTAATTTATTTAGAATTTCCATTCAGTCATATGTGTGGACCATGAATTCTTTTGAAGATATGCTGATAATTAGTCCTAAAGCAAAAGAATAAATTTCTTGCTTTTGCAAATACCAGCTGTCCCATCTCATCAGTCTGCAGCAGAACTTACCCCTTTTTTTTTTTTTTTTTTTTTTTTCCCCCTGTAAGGACAGGGTATTTCTTCAAATCCCAATGGAGTACTGTTTATGACTGTGGTTTTTAATTGCAATCATGATACTAGATCGAACTGAGCTCTTGGTCATCCTTGACTGATCTTTCCTTCATCAGCCAGAAAATCCTTCTTCATCTTCCACTGTAATTATAATATGGCAACCCTATCTAACTTAGTTCATTTTACAATTAACTACTAATTATTGAATTCTCTCTGACACCAGTCCTTACCACAGCTCCATGCCTATGTGTAAATTATTTTATTATTGACAGGCTGACTGTAAAGTGCAGCAGGATTTTTTTCTTTAGATTTTTGAATGGAAAAAAAATTGTATGATTTTTTTCTTGATAAATGCCTAGATTCACCAAAATGTGTATTGCTGTTATTTGCATGCATACATGCACATAGGTACAGGCACTCCCATAACCATGTAGGACAAAATGCTTTGTTTACAGATTGGTATTTTTTAATTAGTTTTGTTTTGCTGCTGTTACATTTTTGCATGCCATAATATCTTGGAGGGGTGGGAGGGTGAGTGTTTGTTTTTTTCCTTTCAAGAGAAACAAAATTTCCACATGAAATGTAATGTTTTAGCTTAAATGAATGTATATGTTATAAACAGTCATTAATTTCATGGTAATTTTTGTTAAAGTTATGTCAACATTATTCTTTGGCTGTTAGATGTGCAATGAAGAAATCTTAGTTTTCAAGACTGCAGTAAGGGAGATAGGTTAGGGCAGCCAACTAGAGTGATGAGGGTCATGCTCCAAATTTTTGTCTCTGATTACTGGACTAGATATAGTGCTAAGCATCACAAGTGTGACACAGGATATTCAGCTGCAATTATCAGTGACTCACCTTCCTTCGGCTCTGGAGACAGAGGCTAGTAATTTTGGGACTGGACACTCCGAGCTCTGTTTCTGCTGAGATATTAATGGCCGAGGATAGTACAAAGTGTATTGGCAGCTGCAGCATTGCTAAAGATCATCAGTTAGTTAATCACAGTGTATGCAGTGTAACAACTCCATCCTATTAGCAGCATGTTGTGGGATTTTTTTGCAAGAAGATTTAGAGTTTCTAAATGACATTTGGTCCTGCATGCCAAGTGCTGTATTTTCCCAAACCAATTGGCAATCCCTGTCCCAAAAAGCTTAGGCCCTGATCCACATAGGTAATTCAGCTCTTACTTTCTAGTCCATCAAGATAAATTACCTTGATTTACCTTTGTGAATCTGGGCCCCATAGTTGAAAGAAACAAAGCATAATAGGAGACAAAGTGTGACTGTCCCCATGTTGCACAAAAGCACAGAGAAATGGATTTGCTCAAGGTCATGTAGGGCACAACAGGAACAGAATTCAGGTCTCTGAGTCCCAATCCAACATATTAACTACAGATTCCACTTGCTTCCCCTCTGTGCTTTTATATTTTCATGCATGGTACAGCAAAGACCAAGTGCCATGTATTATTGAACCAATCTCTCCTGTTTTAAGCTCCTGACTTTCTGTTGCAAAGGTGCTTAGCAGGAAATTAATCAAGGGAAAAAGAAAAAAAAAAAAAAAATTAACGGAATCTATAAATGTATTTCCAGCAATTTGAAACTAGAAAGTTAGATCAATACAATATGAATCAGAAAATACAATAGGAAAACAAACAAAAAAGGCCTCTAAGTTAAAGAATGTCATACTTACATTCCCACTCTGCTAAGCCCTTTAGAAAAATCTACCTTATCTGTATTATTTCTTCTCTCTTTCATTTTAAAGAGAAATCTCATAATTTCTACTTTTTCATATGCCAACACCCAAACCAATTTCAATAACGTTTCTTCTGCCTGGACCATTCCCTTGTAAGCGCCGCCCCCTCCCCCCCCCACACCCCCCCCATCCCCCCCCCCCCGACCTTTGAAAGCTGTTCTGGATTTTTTTCTCATATCTATATCTAATCTATATCTATGTCTATATCTATATCTATCTATATCTGTATCTATATCTATCTATATCTATATCTATATCTATATCTATATCTATATCTATATCTATTATTTTTTCTTTTTCTTTTTCTTTTTCTTTTTCTTTTTCTTTTTCTTTTTCTTTTTCTTTTTCTTTTTCTTTTTCTTTTTCTTTTTCTTTTTCTTTTTCTTTTTCTTTTTCTTTTTCTTTTTCTTTTTCTTTTTCTATTTTCTTCCTTTTTTTTTTTTTTTTTTTTTTAATTATTATTATTTAAGGATCATAAAGTGTAAGTCGGGTTGCTGCATTTTTGGAGACAGATGAAGCCAAGTGCTCCACTGGGAGTATTCAGCCCCAGTGCCTTGCTGTATTACGGCATATGGAGTTGCGTCTCCAGGCGCTGACATTAGCAGTCCTGCTTCAGGTAACTCATTTAGCTTTGGTGTCATTTTACAATAAATATACCATCCACCGACACAAATTAGACAGCTATTGAGATTAATTTTGAGGGACTATCGGCAACATCTTAAATCAAAAATCATTCTTTATTAGCATGCTTGGCTGTACAGTGCTCTCTTTTCCTCTTCCCCCCTCCCTTCCCTGCCACAAGAATAAATGAGCCCCCATGGTTGACACAGCGCATCAAGTGTTTTATAATAGTCTAATTGTAGCTAATGGTTTGTGCAGCTAATTAAGGCCCTATGAATTACAGTAATCAGTCAGCCTCATCTTCTAAACCAGATAGTTCTATTCAAGCGTCCCTTTAGGAAGAAACAAAAAAATTAAAAAAAAAAAAAAAGAGAGAGAATCAGGAAAAAATAATCTGTAAAGAAAGAGAGAAAGGAAAGAAAGAGAAAAGACAGCATAATGATGTGGCATATTCATCATAGTTCAAATAAATTAATATAATTTTTCCTTCCATTTCTTTTTAGTTATTACAGAAATGTTTTTGTAAAGCATTGATTTCAAGTCCTGGCATTATTATTTGCAACAGCAGAAGAGGGGAATTATAGTGTTCTTATTTCTGATGCAGGATATAGTTTGCAATGATGGTACTTTCTAGGCCAAGAATATCTTCCATAGTGCAAAATGCTCTGGCTAAATTGTGACCCATCACCATTTAAGATAAAAGGTTAAATACAGAAAGGGTATATGTAAGCACTAATTGCACTGTAAGCAGATGTTGTGGGTGTAACTGGAGGCTGTGAATGTCATTAAGTTATAGAGAGAGCTTTTAGTGCAAGATGGTAGGTGGCTACTTCGAGAGAATATCTGTACTGCCCAGGACATTTACTCAACAGCGCATCCATGCTGCTGTGTGTTAAGCAGGTAAGCATTCCATAAAGAGTCCTTCACTGTTCCCTTCTCCCCACAGTGGGACAGAGGATGAGGAATGAAAGAGTAAAACCAAAGAAATACATGGGTCAGGATAAAAATAGCTTAATAAGGAGAAGAGTGGAAGAAGAGAGAGAAAACACAAACCGAAAAACTTCATGCAATGACAGTAACTCACCATGTCCCATCTTTAGATGAAATCACAGACAATGCCCCACCAGGAAAAGAGCTGCTCAATCCTCCTACCTCTGCTTTATTTTTGAGCATGATAATGTACAGCATCGAATCTGTCACTGGCAAGTCTGACTCCTCTGCCTGGTGGCGGCATGTTCCACCATCTATTCGCCTTAAGTGTAATTATTGGGATGTGAGAGAGAAGGCCTTGATGTTGTGTAAATACTGTTCAGCAGTAGGAGGATTTTGGGAGTTGTCTCTTGCTTCTTCTTTCTTCTTCCCTCACTCCATTTTCTGTAGTGACAACGGCACAAAGTAGTTTAAGGAGACTGGGTCAAAGTAGGGATGACCTCTTTAGTATAAGTGATAGGTATTGGCAAATAATAATAAATAAAGAACATGTAACAATTAGTATAAAAGATAACGCCACAGGCCAGTGGGGAGGAGTTGTCAGATGCCCGAGCAGCTGCACAGATCTTAGTTGGGCACTGAGAAAATTGTAAGATAAGAAACAATAAACAGAGTGTGCAACCTTGAAAATCAGAACCTGAAGACTCCGTCTCTTTCTTGCATCTGGCTCAGGGCTTTGCAGGAGGCAAAAAGGCTCTCAAACCACCTGAATCTCGGGACAAAAAACTGAGACAGGCAATGCTGGGGTTCACTTTGGAGAATTTTCCTGTTTGGGAGAGACTTCCAGAGAATAAAGAAGATAAAGAGAGCTACCAGTTAAGCACAGATAAAATTCCCTGCAAAGAACTTAACATAGATGTGTAAACTCACTGTCTTAAGCCCTCACCTGAATCAGTAGTGAGTGATGGGCAACTTTAGCACATAATACCTCTAACTTGGTTTAGGTGGCTAAACACCTGTCTTTAGCCACATGAAGTCTAGTGAGAAAAATCTCCCAACCAGTGTGCACATCCTGTCCACCTTGAGGACTGATATGCACTTGACTTGACAAAAATGGTGGTAGAGGATAGTCTTCTTCTCCTAAAAATCACACCTTATTCTTCATGAAAGCTATGGGTCAACATGAGAAAAGTTTGAACTTCATCATGAGGCATGTACAGAGATGGAGGACTGAAGCAGCAAGAGAACTGAAGCATTTTGTTTAAATTTTAACAATACAGACCTCAAGGCTTCTATCTACTCTCACTTTGATTATATTTACCCTAGTGAATTAAACCGTGCCAGGGGATGTTCCCACATTTTTTTAAAACATTATTATTGTTTAATTATACAAATAAAAAGGCTCATTCCACTATGCCACTCATCTTGAGTGGCACTCATCTTGAGTGGCACAGTGGAATAGATGATCCTTGATAATGTAAAATTACTGCTGTGTTTGCTAAACTCTACAAGTTGTCCATTCTGTTGAGTTACAGATTCGTCATGGACAGCAGCACTGATCAAAGGTACCAGATGTAGCCATAAGACATCCCAGGATTTCATTGCTTGGTTCTGTTACACAGGTCCAACTTATGTCCATATTTATGGTCTGCATTCAGAGATGAAGAGTTTCACTGTTTTTGTTACATGCAGAACCTTTTCTTACTGCAATTTTCAGAACCTACCTCCAGCTTGAGTTGAGGTTGTCACTCTGTTCAGGTTTAGCAGAAGGAGATGAACTGTGTCTTCATGGCAGAAGAGATGTACTTGTGATATGGCCCACAGTCAAAGTTCTCAGATGCCCACCCCAGCCATGTGGAAGATGATGCATTTCTTGCTTTGGTACCTAGAAAGACCTGGGAGATGGTATGCCCCTGATCCCTCAGATTATATCAAGAGGGACCAGGAGCTCTGAGTGTACTGCTGAGCCCAGTGTAGACATACTGACTGCTGTGAAAGTCTTTGCCTTTGTAACCCAGTGCTCTCAACAGTGACTTAAAATTTAAGAAGCACTGATTGCTTTGTGTTGAAGCAGAGACAAAAACACCTCTCCTACGATGAAAGACTGAGAGAACTGATACTGTTCAGGCCTGAAAAGAGAAGCCTTTGAGATGAACTTATTGTAACCTTCCAGTACCTGAAGGGACCAGACAAGAAAGATGGAGAGGGATGTTTTTCAAGAGCAGGTAGTGACAGGACAAGGGCCAATGGCTTCAAGCTGAAAGACAGTAGGTTAAATTGGATATTTGGGGGGGGAAAAAAAAAAAAAAATCCTTACTGTGAGGGTGCTGACGCCCTGGCACAAGTTGCCCAGAGAAGCTGTGGATGCCCAGTCCCTGGAAGGGTTCAAGACCAGGTTGGATGGGGTTCTGAGTAACCTAGGACAGTGCAAATTGTACCTGCTCATGACAGTGGAGTTGGAATGGGATGATCTTTATTGTGCCTTGCAGCCTAGGCTATTCTATGATTCTATGATCCTACATAGTGTGTTGATCCCAAATTTAAACTGATAGTATCTTTTACTTCCACCATTTCTTTCAGAACTTCTGGAAGTCTTGATCTTGTGGTACCAGGCACTCAACTTCTGAGAAATTTAGATCATGATGAAAAAAAATAATTTTAGTGGATCCTGGAGGAAAAACAACCAGTTCAACAAACAAGCAAGCAACCAAAAACCTAAACAAAATATTTTTCTGATATAATTTCCTTTCTAATTTCTTGAGGTTTTTTGTTTATTTGTTTGTTTGTATTTAATTCTGTCCTCCCTGTTGTGTGTCATTTGTCTCTTTTGGAGCTGCTGGCTCTGTTCTGCTCAGGCTAGCTTGAGACTGCAACAAGACAGGAAAACTCTCCTGGGCCCTAAAAACCCGGGAGGAGGCGGAGGGTTTTTTCCCCTTATCATGAGAGAGACCCCATCTGTGGCGGAGGAAAGGAGTCAGACTTGATCTGAGGGTGAATCCAAGGTCTTTATTCCAGCCTTTGTCCCATCCTGTTCGGACATCTGCCTCGGACCGCAGCTCAGACCAACTCATGCCTGAGACCACATGGTCTGGGCTTATATCCAGAGAAGGGGCTAAAGGAGGGGACAAACCAACACCCAGTGAAGGATAAGGTGGGAGCGGAACAGGGTTGGAGGGACATTTAAAGAAACCAATGGGGAACTCGCTCCTTGGCTCTTGCCTTATAATTCAATGTCCTTTAACTGAACTCTCCAGAAGCTGGGAGGAACAGCCAAATGACAGACAGGACCTGTAGGAGCAGACTGGGAAGAGTGTGGAAGGATGGACAGGGGAAAAAAAAGGGCAGGGACAAACCTCAGGATATAACATTTTCCAGGAGAACAGGGGATTACAGAACAAATCATTATAAAACCCAATATAAAAATGAAATATAACATGAAAAAAACAAAAAACAAACAAACAAAAAAAAACCACCACAACCAACAACCACACAGCAACAGTTGTGGTATATGAATTTCTTTGTTGTAGAATCTTTTTTTTTAAAAACTTCCAGTGCCAGACAGATTAGCAGACTGCCCTGCCTGACATGTTGCAATTTCCCCCCTTTTACAAAACATCCTATCACATCCTCTCAATGTCATCTGCTTCACATTTACAGTCCACAGTCCAGCTTTTTACTTCAGAAGTTGCCAGTCCACTTTGTGCAAGAGTAAACCTCAGCTAATGTTTATGAATGGCTCGTTCTCTGGTAGTAGGAGTAAGCACTGGCTGGGACTGGTCAAGTACTAAATGATATGCATTTGTTCAAGTACTTTGCTGAATCAGGACATGATGAAGGTGCATTTTCATCAATCCATTTAAATCAATACTGATCTGTAACCCCTCTACTCACTGCTATATTTGAATTATGTTTTTAATTTACAGACTGGATTTGAGTATTGCTGTTATGATGAACAGAATAGGAAGAAAGTTGAAAGATCCATGAAATATATTTGTGATCTATTCGATTGTATCTTTAGAAGTGAAAACCTAACATAATACCTAGGACTGAACTGAAATCTGGGTTGATAAAATTAGGCAAACTTCTCAGGTTTTTTAGTGGACATTGCTTTTACTTACTCCATTTGACTCTTCTAGAACTAGTCCCATAGTCATGCTTTCTCTTTATATTTACTTTATGTTAGGCTGCCAATTGCTTCAGTGCAAGGTAAATATGATACAAATTTCAGACACAAAATATGCTATTTATGCTTAGGTCATGGTTTAAATTCATTGTATATAATTGCTTCTTGCATAAACACCTATAACAAGATGGGGATGAAGAATCAGATCAAAAGAATGCCTGATATAATAAAGCTGAAGGTGGGGTCATGCTGAAGCCTGTGCTGTATAGAACCAGAGCTGAAATTTAGAAGTATTTGAAATTCAGATACAGCTAAAATCCCCTAAGTGGTTATGGCTCCTTCAGTAAACTGTATTCAAAGTGAAATTATCTCCTTTTCCCTGACCTGACTATTAAGCTATCGTCTCAGCACAGTCACTGTAGAATTTTCTAAAATTAATGGATTTATTAGTGATTCCTGAGTCTGTATGGTTGGTTTTAGCTGAAGGTACAATATTGCTTTTTATTCTCAATTTTTTTCTGCATTCCTACAGCTTATTAACATTTTACAGAAATGTTACATTAGCAAAAAATAATAGCCCCATCTCTGTCCCAGATTTATATAGGCTATACACTCCAAAGTACTATTTCTTAACAATAATACAATTAAAATAATTAAGAAGATATCTAAATAAGCAACAAGGAATACTAACAAGGAAGATCCCTCGAACAAGACACTTGCCTTCTGAATGAACATCAGATAAATATGAACTGGGAAATAGGATAACAAAAGGTGTTGTAATAATATATTAAGGATCATAGAGCACGTTAGGGTAGAGCCATAAATATAACCCAGAACTCCTAATTACCATTCCAGTGTTCTGTCATTTATATCAGAAGTGTATCACACTGTAAACTGACTGCATGGGATTATTCTGCTCAAACAGTAATGGTAAGTGTGGCAAGTAGTAGTAGTAGTAGCAGTAGTAGTAGTAGTAGCAGTATGTAGTATTTCCCCACGAGACTAGACGGCTGCCGATGGCAAAAGGGAAAGAGTCTGCTCCCGGGCTTAGATGGAATTTTACAGCTTTTATTCTCAAGTCCTGCCCTGCTTTGCTGGAGGACTTCCCCAATCGCTTCTCAGGCAGAGAGCCCTCACCCCGCCCCCTTTGGGGCTTTTCCCCCAGGGGGCAGAGCCCAGAGGCAGGGCCCAGAGGCAGCACACAATCAGGGAGAAGCAGGAGGGAACAGGGCTGGGTTACATTTCAGCATGGGGGATGGGCAGATCATAGGACAGATACATAGAAAAAACATTACAAATCCAATAAATATAAACCCAATTAATGCATTGCAGCAGTAGTAGTAGTAGTAGTGTATGTTGGAAAATTAAATAAATAAAAGACAACTCTATTCTAAACTCTAAAGACAACTCTAATGGGGGCTGAGCTTGTAGAGTGAAGATTTGTAGACCCGTTTGTATGTATCTGATGACTTTAAAATACTCCATTCACAAAGGACACCATTCCCTTCTGGACAATTATGGAACTAAATGTCAGATGGCCTTGGCCCAGTGTGGACAGTTGAATGAAGGCTTGTGTCGGTAAACAGTGATATCAAGCACCACCAGAAAAGCAGAAACTCGCATTCAGCTTGTTGATGTGCTTTCCAAACTTCTTTGACTAAATCTGCAATTGGTGTGGGGATCATTCAAATGCAAATGTCAAGAGGGTAAACAATCCGTATCCTGTGAATCATCTTGGGACAGCAACATGGAGCTTTGGCTGTAGGAATCCTATTGCTACCCTTCTCTGCCACATAGTCAGTATTCCTGAGGGGAAAAAAATAAACATCATGAGAAGACTTATATTCTCACCTTTAACATTTTATCATGTATGAGAAAATTCAAGTTTAACTAAAGACTAAGGAAGAGAACAAAGGAAAATGAGGATCGCTTTAGCTTCTTTGCTAGAAGGAAGTTCTTTATGTGTATGTTCCTTGATCCACAACTTTAAAGAAATATATTTAATTTTATCACTCTGAAGTGAAAATGAATCCTTAAAGAACACAGGGTTCTTTGTGGCATACTGACTATATATTAATTCTTTATGTTTATATATATATATATATATATACACACTAACTTTTTTTTTTTTTAATTTGTACTCCTAGTTTTTAATTCACAACATTATGAATGAAATTAATACAGGTGAAAGAGGAAGAAGTGGAAAAAAGTGTTGTGTTATCTATAATTCAGAAGCTGGATATCGTAAGGACACAAGAAAGCTATCAGCTTGTACCTCTTTTAGGAGTCTGTTTTATTCTCCACAAATGCTCAAATATTTGAGCTGCTGCATAAAATCAGCTTTGAATGAGCCCTTTGCAACACCTATAGAGACTTCTAACATACAGTCCTGCATTAGGGAAGATATGAAATGAGCAAGGTTCAAATCATAGCAAAATATAAGATTCAAGGAAGTCATTTAACAGTTGGGGTTTTTTTGTGAATATCATGCTGAGATACACTCCTCTCAAGGCACATAGGAGCATAAACACCTGATATATGATTGTGGATTCTATTTCAAAAATTATTTAAAAAAATAATTTCTATACAGCTACTCAGAACACAGAGGTTGCAAAGTCCTTTTTAGATCTCAGTTTATAAATGAGTGAATGAAAGAAAAATTAGCTATCATTAAAAGGAAATATTTTTAATTTTTATCTTATTTTATCATATATAATTTTATTTGTATGATTCTACAGTCTCCATTTCTTAGTCAAACTCTTGTGCTCAAGCAGTTATTCTGAAAATTATTTCCTCACTATAACTTAGTTCAGCTTTCAGCTTGTGTGATCTATCAGAACTAAACTTAAGCTTGTAACTAAGATTTCCACTAAACTGAGACTCTTTACAGCAGGCAAAAAGCCCTTTTATTATCTAACTGACACTGTTGATGGATGTAGGGACTCGTAAAAACTGATTTTACCAAAGTGCAATGAATATGTACATCCATTTTGTCTGTTAAGAGTGAGAACAGAAAATGTTGACATTTACATGCAAAATCCTTCCCCAGAAAAACAGTGGAATGCGCTTCAAACTCTTCACTATTCCATAAAAAACCCCACAAATTCATGGATTTTAAAGTCAAAAGAACTCACAGAAAAAATTAGGCTTGAAGCAACCTTTGAAGACCATCCAAATATATGCTGAATACAGAATGATGCAGATCTCAATCATGTTGGTCAGGTTTTTTTAAGACAAATTTTGAGGATGTCCAAAGACGAAGGCCTTTCTCATCTCTCTTAGCAACCTGCTCCGGTGCTCAACAAATTTTGATCATTATGTTGTTTATTGTTCCCTTTTGTGCAATGAAAAATTCTCTTGCCACATACTGGAACTATGGCCTTCTGTCTGTTCTGTGTATCTCTGAGAGTAGTCAAGTTCTATCAGCTCTATTGTGGTGTAGATGGAAGCTGAAATAATACTTATATTTGTCTTTTCCAGAATAATATATATGTGATATATCCCAACCTTCTGTCTTGGTCATCTCCCAAACCCACTGGTTTTCCATCATTTGGGTTTTCTTGTACTTGAAGGCCAAAACTGGACATAAGACGATACTACCTCATATGATTCTTGCATATGAGTGTGGCAGATAAAGAGTCATCCCTAAAACATGGTGGTTACTTATTTGTTAATGAGGATCAGGGTTTGGTTATCCTGGGTTAGCAGGATGACCACCATGTATCAGCAACAGTCTTGGCCTTTTTCTGCAGAGCTGCTACGTAGCCATTCTCCAGCCTGTATTAGTGCATGCTGTTATTTTGCTTTGAGGAGGGCTTGGTTTATCCTATATTTCAGATTGCTGGCAAAGGTTTTAATCTACTAATACTGATCCCAGGGAAGCTCCTCTTTAAGCATTTGTATTTCTGACTTCACAGAATCACAGAATCCTTACAGCTGGAAGGGACCTCTGGATATCTTGCTGTCCAACCACTATGCCAAGGCAGGGTCACCTGGAGAAAGTAATGCAGGAACGTATCTAAGTGCTTTTTTGATGTATCCAGATAGGGAGACTCTGCACTCTCCATTGGAAACTGTTCCAGTGCTCTGCTGCCTTCAACATAAAGAAGTTCTTCCTCCTGTTGCAGTGAAACTCCTTGTGTTTCAGTTTATGGTCAATACTACCTCTCCTGTCACAGAGCACCATTAAGACAAGAGTTTGGCACCATCTTCTTGTCACCCTCCATTAAGATATTTTTACACATTAATGAGATCCCCTCTCAGACGTCTCTGATCCAGAATAAATAGGCCAAACTCCTGCGGTCTCTCCTAATAAAAGTGATGCACCAGACCCCAAATCATCTTTGTGTCCTCCTGCTCCAGTAGCTCCATGTGTTTCTTTTATTGAGGAACTCAAAACTGGACACTGCACTCCATATGTGCCTCACCAGGGCTGAGTAGAGGGACAGGATCTCCCCACTCAACCTGCTGGCTACACTCTTCCTATTGCATCCCAGGATACCGCTGGCCCTCCTGGTTGCAAGGTCACAATGCTCACTCATGGCCAACTTGTAACCCACCAAAGCTCTCAGGTCCTTCTCATCAGATCTGCTGTCTGGTGAATCGGCCCTCATCCTCTGCTGGTGCTTGAGGTTATTCCTCCCCAGGTGCAGGACCCTACACTTTCCTTTGTTAAACCTCATTAGGTTTCTCTATGCCCAACTCTCCAACATATCAAGTCATGGAAGTCTGTAATTAGTCTTTGCCAATAGAAACTGAGGCAAATATTGAGCATCTAAGCTTTTCCTGCAGCCTTTAAGACGAGTCCTGTCTTGGTCTTGGTCTTCTTTCTGAAAGTATTCTTTTCTCTAAGTGTTGCCCTTGACATTCCTTACAGTTTTAACTCCAGCTGGGATATGGCCTTCTTACTTCAATCCTTGGATGCCTGGACAGTGTTACACAGTTATTACTCACAGTTCCACATTGAGCTAGCCTGGCTCCTGGCCATGCCAGCCTGTTTTGTGTAGATCAAGATGGATCATTCTGGTGCTTTGAGGAAGCTGCCCTTGAGGATTTTATCTTCCAGGGCAGACTTCAAGATTTCACACATGCTGACTAGCTAAACCAACTCTCCTGATACACAGGATCTTTACATTGGTAATACCTTCCTTTTTTCCCCCTCAATGCAAACCCATGGTCACTGTGGCAGAGGCTCCAAGTCTCAGATTCCTGCCCAGTTTTGCTTTATCTGAATAGTGGATCCAAAACCACATCTCTCTTAGCTTGGACATTCACCATCATCAACAAAAATTAATGACAGCAGTTCAGCTTAATTTTCTCTGTAGCACTAGTCAGAGAATTTCATGTTTGACTCCAGGATTGAGCCTAGTAGCTTGTCTTTGATGAGAACATATTTTCCAAAAATATGTGATATATCCCATTTTTTATTTATCTGAGGACAAAAAGTGGTGAATAAGACAATTTTGTGCATAGTTTTCCTTCTTCATTAGAATTATGTACTTATTTTTTATTTTATTTCACCTGATTTCACCTTTTGGGTTTGGTGTTATCTAGCCTGTTCTGCTAAGTGAATGAATTCTTTGGCATTCTTTTCTTATAAAGATACTTAGAAAAATCATGGTAGTGTGGTAAAAAGAGATGATGGAGTTTTCATATTGAGAGAACATCTTTTAATATTTTCTGCTTTCTGGAACTTGGAAGTGCAAAAAGTTTCAATAAGGAGAAAGAGCAGTGACATCTGGTATATCTAAAACTTTGTCTAAAGGCTTGAGCTAGTCCATTCAGGTATTACTGAAGCAATTCACTCATTCCTTGCCTCTATTGTATATGTAATAATCATTACCGTGGGCCTCAGGTAAGACTTGAGCTGGAAAGTAATAGTATAACCTTATCAGAAGCAAAGAGTGTAGTCTGAAACAATGACTTTTACATAGTGAGTATGATAAATGAAAGCATTTTCCTCTTGTTTAAGAAACTGGGCATTTATGAGTTTATTGTAGGATATTTAAAAAGACGGAGAAATCCTTCATTTGAGTTTGTAAATTTTATTGGCACTAGTGTTTCCATCTTCCCCCCCCACCCCCCCCCCCCCCCGCCCCCATCTTAGGGTTTATTTATTTATTTATTTCAAAGCAATAAAAACTTGAACATTCTCAGCACAATGTGCCAGACTTTTCTGCTCAGGTATAGAAGGGTTTTTTCGTTTTCCACTTCTCCAGTTTGGCTGACATGTTAAAACTACATCTTTATGTGTCTGTGCAAGTAGTCATTTAAACAAGGAATTTTAAACGTCATTGTTTTGAAGGGGGTTTGGCAGGTTTGGTTGAATTGTTTATTTCCCCATAAGGATCTGTGTATATTCCTTTGATTTAGGGTCTATGAAATTAATTTAGCTACAGGTTTTCTCTTTTTTTTAATTTCCATTCTTATTCCATATTCAGTTTATTTTTGTGCAGTTTTTTCCTGTATTTAAGAAGCCTTTTCAGGTTTATGGACAAAAATGCTATTTTTTAAAACAACTTGCAGCTTTGGAGCTCCAACATATTGAAACATTCTCAGAATGATGGATAGCAATTTTCTGAGTGTAATTAATCTGCAATTCCAACTGATTTAATGATGTTATTGTCATAATTTAAAGAATCACTGAATACTTATCCATTTTTTTTAACCTAATAATGTGAACTTCAACTATAAATTTTGAATGTTGTTTCATTGTTTTGCATTTTTTTTCACTTACACATATTAAAAGTAGAAAGGTCAGTTTTATTTCCTGAGCTTATTTTATTCAAATTTATCTGTAGGTTTCTTGAGTGCAGAGCTTAGCATGGTAAAGTTTCTTGTGCAGGAAAAGCCAGGTGAAGCAGAATAGAAGAGTACAAGCAGTCCTACTGAAAGACCATGCTGACTCTGAAGACTGGCCTGGGGCTTTTTGCCATCAGTGGGCAGCTCTGTTTGAAAATCAATGGACTGTCATTCAGATCAAGAAACCAAGGATGGGATCCTCTACAAACAGCAGTAGGTGTGAGTATCACTTACTTTTGGAGAGTGCTACCAGCATGCTTCTTGAGTGGAGGCAGAGAAAAAAAAATAATTATTGTGTGTATTTCAGTTTCTGTCAGTGAATAATTTCACTTTCCAATTATCCCATAAAAACTTAGATAAGTTCACAGCACAACAAGTCATTAATGACCTAAACCAAAGCACATTCAATGACATTAAACAGAATATAAGAGGGGAAATATTGTCATACAGGTACATGAAACTAATTTACTAACTGAGGCTTTGTTCATATGTATTAGCTTTCCAGGTAACTGTCCAGAATCCCTGTAGTGCCATCAGTAAAAAAGGCATTTCTATAAGGTCACACATCTATTTTCAAAGTATCATGGCCAGTACAGAGTAAAATATTATACAAAGCTGATTTTCTTTTCAATATCTACAGATGGAGTTAAAATTATTACATTCAAAGAGATGTAAAATAATTGTTATATTATCCTCCATAAAATTTTGTTTTATTGTATTTTTTTTTTTAAGGACTGAAGGAAACCTTTTATTCCGATGGAACTAAAAGATCATCACTTGTCATGAGCACCAGAGAGCTTGAAAGAACCTTTCCACATTTGACCCAGTCCCCGTCCCATGGAGCATTTAATGATGAAAATATAGCTAAAACTTACTGAGATTTTTTTATTCTTTTCCTAGTGCATATTCTTTTATACAGCGCCTGCAATGAATTGACCAACTGTCACAAACAGATTTCTGAAAAAATAGTCCCCAGTTTTATTGCAGCTATGAAAAACATTATGTTGGCAAGACCTCTCTGCTTCAAACACTTAACTTTACTTTGTCACTTAAATTATCCATCAAAAGTCACATTTTCTAATGAGTGCCCTTTGATGTCTTTTTCTTCTTAAAGTTGAGTATTTCAGCATGTCAAGGTGACTTCAAGGAGGAAATGCACTTAAATTATTGTTCATTTGAAGGGCTTTTCTTGTGGACAGCACGATTATCTCATCTAGTCAGGGAGGTGGCCAGGGGTTAGCTTTTGTTCTATCCTTGTCCTTTTTTCCTCCATCTCCTGTTTCTTACTCATTCTCTGCCAGAATACAAATCAAGGCAATGATGTGTGTTGGATAAAATGTCCATCATCTTTCTGGTGTGTGTCTCCGTGAGGCTATAGTAATGCAGAGCTGTTTGTAACATTGACACGGACACAGTATTCGTGCAACCAAACTGTGGTAGTGAATAATGTGAGTGTATGAGTTTCTCAATTCCCACATTAAGAGTGAGAATAAAAAATGGAACCTGCTAGGTAACAGCTGAAAGGAAATGTCCCACAATACAGGTTTTCTTATCCTGACACTGAGATGCTTTATTTAGATACAGCTAGCTGTGGTAGAATCAGTGTCTTTGGATGCTCATGTAACACCTCAAAAGTGGGGATTTTACTTTGTTAGCCATAGGTCTCTCATTTTATTTTGAGCAAGTCATTTAGGTCTTCTCACTGACTTTATGGAAATGTTAATCTCCCAGTAATTTCTTAGGTATTTTTTGTCTTGTGATGCAGCTCTGCATGTGAAACTGGTGTTTCTACTGAACAATATGTCATTTAAATTGATATTCAGACATTTGTTGATAAATATATAACAAACATATATAACAAAAAAAAACACTAAGCAAGTAAGCTAAATTGCCATACAATTCTGTATTTGTTATTTTGAGGCAGGCACAGACTAAATTCCTGAATTCTGAAGTTTCAGTTCTCAATGTCAAGCCCCAAGCTAAGAATCCTTAATGCCTTGCTGGCACCTCCAATGGTTTATAAAACTGTGTCCACCTTAAATGGAAAAGTGAACCAGAGGGTAATAGCTGCAGTTTATATGACTCTAGATTTGTTTTCCAAAGTCCACTAGAGGTGACATTCTTCCCACCATTTTCACTACTACAAAATTAACAGAGAAAATACTCCTACTATAAAACACTTTGAAAGTAGAAAAAAGAAAACAAATGCCATTCATATGACAAAAGCAAGTTAGATAATTGAAAGTATATTCTGGAAAACTATCACCTCAAGAAAAGGTTTGAAATGCTGAATTTCAATTTGGAAAAAGTTACTGAGACAAATGGATTTAGAAGGGCGTTCAAAACACAGGGAAAAGACTCTTTCACTCTGCCACCCACCATTTTGCTAGAAATTGTTCATCCACCTTTCAATTAAATTAACAGATTCTGGTTGGAGGCTTGGCATTAATATGATTGTCTGATTAAAAGAAACAAACAGACTGGAAAAGATATATAAAAAAAGAGAACCATCTTCTGAACTCAAAAAAGCAATAAACTTTGTAGTGGTGTGAGAATTGTTTTATTAAGTTATTAAGTTATTTTTGTAAGATTTTTGAGTTATTTTTGTAATGGTTTAGTCCACTATACCCCCCCCCCCCCCCCCCGTGTTCTGTAATAGTTTCCCCCCTTATAAGTTGGTTGTTTAACCAGATGTTTTATGTCAGTCATTCCTTCCCTGCACCTGTCCCTGTCAATCCCCCCCCTCTCCTCGTGGTCGCCCTGTCTGTCACTTCGAGACCCTTCCCTGGATTCTGGAAAGATCCAGGAGAGGCGTCGAGTGATGGGCTGGTGCCCGGGGAATCCCCTCCTACCCTCCTGTGATTTGTTAATGGTTCAGAAGTTGACACCCCTTTTACCACCCCCGTGTTCCCTGGTTGGCTGACCCGTTGTCAGCCCTCCCCCAGTTATAAGTGGCTGTCAAGCTTTGATCTCTGCTCTCTCTGGGCAGCCGTGGTCTGAGGCGGAGCTCCTTGCCGGACTCCCCTTAATAAACTACATTCTACCCTGCCTAAAGAGAGTCGACCCTTTTTCCGTCGCCGCCGTCGCAACTCCATCAGGTCCACTCGATGGTGTGGGGAACCAAGAACCTACCAGGAGGAGGTTACTCGCCCTACCTGTAACCCTGACCAATCCTCGTATTAGCAGTGCAGAACTGAGCTAGCCTGCACGCCTGGAGGCATGAGAGGACACTGCTATACAAAACTTTACATTAAAAACTGACACATTTGTCCCAGTGTCCCTCATGCCTAGCAGGTGTTGACCACAGGCTAGCTCAGTTCTGCACTGCGGCAGTGTGGATCGGTCGGGGTTACAGGCAGGACGAGTAACCTCCTCCCGGTGGGTTCTTAGTTCCCCACACTGGTGAGTGGACCTGTTGGTGTCACAACTGTGGTGACAGAAAAAGGGTCAACTCTCTTTGAGCAGGGTAAAAGGTAGTTTATTAAGGGGAGTCTGGCAAGGAGCTCAGCCTCAGACCCTTGCTGCCCAGAGAGAGCCCAGATCAAAGCTGAGCACAAACTTATAAATGGGTGAGGATCTAGGGGTGGCGACAATGGGTCAGCCAACCAGGGAACATGGGGGTGTAACAGGGGGTGTCAACTTCTGAACAAAGAACGAATCACAAGAGGGGAGGAGGGGATTCCCCGGGAACCAGCCTATCACTCGACGCCTCTCCTGGATCTTTCCAGAATCCAGGGAAGGGTCTAGAAGTGACAGACAGGGCAACCAGGGAGAGAGGTGGGATTGACAGGGACAGGTGCAGGGGAGGAATGATTGGCATAAAACGTCTGGTTATATAACTAACTCATGGGGGAAAACCATTACAGAACACAGGGGGGTGCACAGTGGAATAAACCATTACAACAATAACTTATAAATCTTACAAAAATAACTTAATAACTTAATAAAACACTCTTGCACCACCACATCTCCCCCTTTTTTGTTTTTTAAGAGGAGAACTGGCACGGGGGAGGACGGTACTCTGAGTCTGGATATGCCTCAGCGAACCACTCCAGTTGAACGGGCCACTCCATCTGAGGTTCTTCTTCTCACTCCATCTGAGGTTCTTCTTCTTCTTCAAGGTTTCTGTCTTCCTCCGAGTCTTCCTCCAGTTCCACGCCCTCCTCCCATTCAGGAACGGATGGCACAGCAACTTGGTTTATGGAGGGGGAGTGTGTGGTGCTAGAAATGAACCTATTTAACATTCTTTTGACAATACCAATCGTAACTAAAATTAATACAATAATAAATAAAACTATTAGAACTGATTTTGTAATTGAGCCTACCCAGCCTGAAATGCCCCAGTTCTTAAACATCCCACTCAGCCAGTCACCAGTCTCTTTCTTGATGTCATCTATCATGCCCCAGATACTCTGGATGGCTTTGTGGACATCCTCAGCCTTCATCACCAGGTTGAAACAGCACAACCCCTCGAACTCCTCACAACGATGTCCGTGGAGAAGGAGGAGGTAGTCAATTGCTGCTGGGTTTTGCAGCGTTGCCTGCTTGTTATCTTCTTGTCTGATAGGAGGCTGGCCAGCGTGTTGGAAGTTAAATTTGCTTGTTTAGCCACCCAACACTCTAGGTGAGCCAGCTCACCTAGAGACTTTGCAATCGATACCCAGGGTAAAAAGACTGTGACTGCCACTCCCTTTACTTTTGACCAATGGATGATTTCCGAGTCACAGTTGGCATAGAGTGAAGCCAAATCTCTTTTTTGGACTTTTTTGCTGGTGGAGTTTTTTCACTGCCAATTCATGAGAGTGGTCTTGCTGGGGGAAAACGAGCCCAACCGGCCAAAAGTACATCGTCCTCCTACAAGGTGACGGGGGATGCCTGCCCATGCTCCTTTACACACCTTTAGGAAGGGCCAGGGGTTTCCTATCAGTTGTCGAAGCCATCTCCACATGGGCGATCCGGCCGCACCATATTCTGGCTGTGTAAACATCCTTGGTCTGATAGACAAACCGATAAGACCTCTCCTGACCCTGAAGGGGGGGTAAACATAAAATGAACACAGAAAGGAGCATTTGAGGAACCTAAAATTTCCAACTCATTGAGGGGAGAACTTAAGGTTGAAAGGGTGGATATATATTTTTTCCATAACAAAAACTGATTTCTAACGGGTAACGTAACTTCAGCGTCAAGAAAGGAATCACGTGGGGATAGCTGGGATACAGATTGACCCTTAGAGGCACCCTCTCTATTAGTCTGCTCTGTGATCTCCAAGAGCTTGGAGGGTAACTCCTTGCGTCCGTATAGGATCCCCACAAGGCAGGTCATGAGTGGGTTTTCTGCCGACGTGGCTGAGAGGCAAATGTGGTCCTGCCCCATTGCCCTGGCAATAGTCGCCCAAACGCTGGCTTTGGGCTGGGGCACCAGCCATCCGGAGACAGGTGCAGCTAGTCTGGTGAGCAGGAGGATGCTTAGAAGCAGGTGGAATTTCTTCAGCACTGGGGACCGGCGCTGGACGGGTTCCATTGTAACTAAAATGACTGAAACAAACAATTAGTGTTCGAACAGAGGATCATTTAGGAAAAGGAGCCCATCCCGGGAAAGACCTTCCCTCCTTCTCTGCCTAAATGCTGCCTCTGTTACTTGAGGTAGCTTTTTCTTCTCCCCCGAGACCTTTGGGACATAGGGCCTCACCCATTTGGATCGTAACCATTTCAGCCCCGTGGGGGTGGACATGCAAGCGTATCCACGACCCCACGTGACCAAATCATGAGGTCCCTCTGTCCTTCCAGTCTCAGGGTCCCAGACCATGACCGGTGGCCTCTCCTTGATGTTTAATTGTGGGTTTGCCCCGAAATGGTGAACGATTGGAGGGTTCAAAAATTCAAAGGTGCAATTTAAAAAATTCATCATGAACAGAGCCCTGGCCAATCAGGTCTGTGGTGTTTCAATTTTTAAAACCTGTTGTTGTTGGTTGAGGACCCTTTTGATTTCCCTGTGGGTCCTCTCCACCACAGCTTGGACTGTCGGGGAATGGGGGATACCAGTCTTATGTCCCACTCCCTATTGTTGCAGGAAGCTGCTGAACTCCCTGGAACGGTACGCTGGGCCATCATCAGTTTTTAACTCCCTCAGCATGCCCATGAAGGAGGAAGCCTGGATGAGGTGTTTTATTACATCCGAGGTCTTCTCCCCTATGTGGCCGGAAGTGAAGACTGCACCGGAGAAGGTGTCCACTGAGAAGTGCACATATTTAGATCGGCCTAATTGGGGGATATGTGTCAGGTCAGTCTGCCACAGCTCACAGCTTCTTAGGCCTCTGGGGTTCACTCCTGCACTCAAGGTGGGAAGTGCATGGTGGTTGCAGGAGGGACACGTAGCTACAATTGCCTTAGCCTGTTCCCAGAAGATGTGAAACCGGCAAACAAGGCCAGGCACGTTTTGATGGTAAAGCTGATGGCTGAGCTTTGCCTGATCAAAAATACTGGGCAGTGGGGCCATCGCTGCAGGAGCAGCAAGAGCATCAGCCCTTCTGTTTCCCTCAGCAATGAACCCTGGCAAATCAGTATGTGATCTTGTATGCATCACAAAGAACGGCTGCTCCCTGTGGGAGACAAGTTTGACAAGCTTAGAAAGCAGCTCAAACAGTGCGGTGTTAGACACTTCCTGCAGTATGGCCTGATCTGCTCTGGATACCACTCCCACCACATAAGATGAGTCCATCACTAAATTGAAGGGTTCAGGGAACCTTTCGAAAGCCCTGACGACAGCGGCCAACTCAGCAACTTGCGGTGATCCCTCCACCTCAGCAACTTCTGCCTCCCAGTGCTGAGTCTGAGGGTCCTTCCAAGTCATGACTGACTTGTGGGACCTTCCGGACACGTCAGTGAAAACTGTCAAGGCCTCTAGAGGCTTCCTACTCCAAACACTTTTCAAACTTAATGTGAATTTGGCATCCTGATTAAAAATTTTGTGGGCTGGCCGATGAATGGAAATTTGTCCGGTGAAGGAATACAGAACAAACTGCAGTGCTTCATTCTCCTGAAGCAGGTGTTCTAACATCGCCTTTGTAACTTGGTCCAATCTTAATCTAATTGGAATGTGAATGCATTCGAAATCACATCCAGCCAATTCCCTGATCTGGACTCTAGCCTTCCGGATCAGTTCAGCCACCAGTTCTTGTGGACGTGTCATTCTTTTGGAACTTTGATGACTGAGAAAGACCCATTCTATGATTAAGAGTGGGTCCTCTCTGCCCTGGTCCTTTTTGATGTTATTTCTCCATTGGAAAATGACCCCATGAAAGTGTGTCAATTTTCCCATTATTATAAATTTGAAAGGCAGGTCTGGATCACACCTGTGAGCCTGCCGAGTGGACATGAGATGCTGTACCTTTTCCAGCGCCTTTTTTGCTTCCGGGGCGAATTCCCTAGGAGAACTCAGTTCCTCTCCCCCTTTCAATAAATTGAAAAGAGGGGCCAGGTCCTTGGTGGTCAGACCTAGCCAGGGTCTCACCCAGTTCAATGCCCCACACACAGTTGGTGGACATCTGCGAGGGTCTTGATTTTGGCCTTAATTTCCAATTTTTGCAGCACAATGGTCCGCTTGCCAATTTCCAGCTCAAGGTACCTCCAAGGTGGCATCCTTTGCACTTTGTCTTCTTGCAGCTCAAACCCTGCAACAACCAAGGCATTGATTGTCAGGTCAAGCGCGTGGGACAAGACATCATTGGTGGGGGCACACACAAACACATCATCCATATAATGATGGATGATTGCTTTCTCCACAGCTACGTGGACCGGGGACAGCAAGGAAGCCACATACCACTGGCAGATGAATGGAGACACTTTCATCCCTTGGGTTAAAACTTGCCAATGGTAGCGTTTCCTTGGGGCCTCTTGGTTAATGGTGGGAACCGAGAATGCAAAACACGGGGCATCGTCAGGGTGTAGGGGAATTTGGAAGAAACAATCTTTTATATCTATTACTGCCAGTTTCCAATTTTGTGGGAGCATAGTAGGGGAAGGCATCCCAGGTTGGAGAGAGCCCATGTCTTCAATCACACTGTTAATTTGTCTGAGATCCTGGAGGAGCCTCCACTTGTCCTTCCCCAGCTTCTGGATGATGAAAATCGGGGAGTTACAAGGGCTTGTTTTCTCTGTTTTCTCTGCAATGTGGCCTTTGGCTAACTGCTCCTCCACGAGCTCTTCAAGCGCCTTTAATTTTTGTTTTGAGAGCGGCCACTCTTCTACCCACACTGGTGAATCTGTTTTCCAATTCAGCTTGCGGGTAGGGCACTCCTCAGTGGTCGCCACCCAAAAATCCTGTGAGGTGTCTGGGATGTCAATTGTGACCCCCCACTGGGCCATCAGGTCTCTCCCTAACAAAGGTTCCTTATAATCCAAAACAAAAGGACGTAAACTGGCCAATTGCCCTTTTGGCCCCTTAATTTGCACCACGCTCTTTGATTGCTTAGCCAATTGCATTCCCCCTATACCTTGCACATGTCCGGCCACGTTTTCCAAGGCCCAGTGTGATGGCCAATGCTTGGCAGGCGCGATCGTCACGTCTGCCCCCGTGTCTAGGAGGCCTGTGATGTTAAGGGCCTCCCCACCCACACTCAACTCACACGCCACGTGGGGCTTTGTCTCTGTGATGTTAAACACTGGACAAGCTGTTAGTATGTTGTCTTCCGGGCGCTCCCAGGTGGGTATGAACTGGGCAACTATTTGTCCTTTTGGTAAGAATGTTGGTGGGTGGGTGCAGTTTAGCCAGAGAACGAATCTCCCAGGATTGTTGTCAAGTGTTCCCAGAAGGATTTAGATCTCTTGTGGAGTGTGTTTGCAATCCCCTACAACAATGAGCTTACCTTTGACCCTTGGCCAATTGCCCTGCTCACTGCTGTCAACCAACACCCATTTCCAACCGTCGGCTTTCAGGTGCAAACCCTCTATGTGCCGTAACCTGTAGGGTGTATAGTTAGAGTCAGTTGTCAAAATTGGTTTTGCATTGTCATGGTCCGTGTGAGTCATATCCGGTAAGTTCTTTGTGCTGTCACCCCAAATGGGGCAAGGCAGCTTTTCCTTCTTTTTCCCTTGGCTCCCTCCCTGTTCCCCTTCTGCCCGGTCCACCCCATTTTTGTCATCACACAGGGTGGACCTGCGCTCCCCCCTTAGTTTTTCTGTGAGAGTTTAAACCCTCTCCCTTTTTCCCCTTCTCCTCCCCCTTTTTTGTTTTTAAATTCCTCAAATTCTTTCTTAAGGGGGCATAGGGTGGACCAGTGCCCTAATTTCCCGCATAGAAAACATTTTTGTGAGCCTTGATCAGAACGCTCCTTCCTGGTGTTTGACATTTCTCAAGAGCCTTCAGCTTCGATGGTCGCAGCATGGTGTAATTTGGGCTGCTGTCCTGTGGAGGTGCTCATAATGGGACATTTACCTGACATACCCGAAGCATGTCCTGCAGAGTGGGTGGAAGGTCTAGGGGAAGACTCAAGATTGCAGTGCAACATAAATCAATTGAATTTGAAAATGCAGTCTCCCCTAAAATGCCCTCTTGTGCCGCTTCACTTTTGACTTGGACCTCAATGGCCCTGGAGAGCCTTTCCACAAAATCTGTGAAAGATTCACTTTGGCCCTGTCTTATTTTTGAATAAGGAAACGCTGGACCATGAGGCTGCATCCCAAAAAATGCTGTTAAGGCTCCCTCTTTCACTACATGGAGGCACTTCTGGGGAATAGCAACTTGATCAGCTGCCCCCGTCCACCGCGCCTCACCAGCGAGGTGTTCAAGAGGGAGGGGGTTCCTGTCACCATCCACTCTAGTGTCCGTGTTGTTCAGGAGACCGGGCAGGGCATCCCTGAGCAGCTGCTTCCATGCTCCATCCCAGAGCCTATATTCTGTGGAGTTAAGCAAGCAAGAAAACAGCTGCTTTAAATCAGCAGGGAGTGCTTTTGCCCCTGAGAGATCTGCCCGCAAAAGACTCCGGAAGTATGGACTATCTTTTCCATATCCCTTATGGGCTTTACATAGATCTCTTATGGTGGCCTGTGGGAATGGGTGGAAAATCGTTCTGATGTTTTGGCCTCCGCGGGAATTTCAGTAGGTAACAGGGGCTAAGGCAGGGACGGGGGGGAAGCCGGCTGCTCCATTGGTTCTGGCATCGGGCTCACTAACTTCCAGGTTTGGACTGTGGGAACTGGAAGGAGGGGCATGGGAACCAGGACCCCAGGACATCCGCCTTCCGGTGGGGGGTGCGGTTCGCTCAGGGGATGATGTCATCCAGGGGTAGGGATGATGGGGGGGCCCGGGGAAGCGAGTGGGGCAGAGTTGGGCTGCGGCGAAGAGGGGGGGCTGTGGCAAAGAGGGGGGCTGGCACTGGGCTGCTGCGATGTGGGGCGGGGGGGTGGGGGCCGGGCCGCAGCCACGCAGACAGGGTGGGGAAAGTGATGTCACCAGGATAGGGCAGGGCGACCGGCATGGAGGAGGCGGGCAGGGTGGCGCGGCACGGTGGGGACACAGCGTCACTGGGATAGGGTGGGGAAAGTGATGTCACCAGGATCGGGCAGGGCGACCGGCATGGAGGAGGCGGGTGGGGTGGCGCGGCACGGTGGGGACACAGCGTCACTGGGATAGGGTGGGGTGAGGGGCTGGGAGGGATTAAGGGAGGATTCAAAGGGACTGCGGGAAGAAAGGCTGGGGGATGGGGACTGCCCCGCTGCGTGGTCACTGCCGTCTTGTGGATAAGGGATGAGGAAACCATCTCAGGGCTCTGTTTCCCCTTCAACAGAAAAACAAACTCGGGGTTTTTGAACCAGGAAACGAGGGGATGGGGAAGGCTCTGGGGCTGCCTGGCCGGGGCTGCCCAAGAGATCCCGCGCAGCCCGGCGTTGGCCGTGTGGGCTGTGCTGGCCGGGCAAGCCGCGCAGGCTGCTCAGGCGGTATGAGCCGCGGGAGCCACGTGGACTGCAAGGGCTGGGGGATTGGAGGAATCCGGGGAAGACTGAGCCAACAGGCTGAGATCCTGCTGCTTCCTTCAGAATGCCTTTCCGCGGACAAGGGGATCGGGGCAGGGGGGCGGGGGAGCCGGGGGGAGCCCGTTCACAACTCGGCCATTTCTGCATTCCCTTCTGAGACCTGATCGCCAAACGGAGCTGCGTGGCTAACTTAAAGTATTTCTGAGCGTCTCTGTCTCCCAGCCCAGCCAACTGAGTCATTTTCCTTCTTACAGCGCCCCAAAATTCGGCGCTGCCAGTCTGGTCAGGGGACACTCGCGGAAAATACAAATAAAGCCAATGAACGAACCCTTTTAATTTGCCTTTTGAAAATTTAAATCGAGCATTCTGTGAAACTGAAATAAAAGTATAATACATACTCTTTTGAACGACAGAGAGTTTTACGTCCATCTCTCCCGATACGTGTTGATCGCCAACTAACACCCAAGCAAACTGAAACCAAAAGTAAAACCCAACCGTGGTTTTTATCTCCTAAAACCAAGCCACAGTCTCTCTGCCTGCTCGGGGAGCCACAAAAGCAAAACTGGTGGCTGCAAGAACCCGGAAAATGCCACGGCGCAAATCCAATTTGTGCCAAACTAAAAGATTAAACAACAAAAGTAACAAAAGACGGTTCTCAGGAAGCTTTCCAACAGAGGGCTGAGACTAACCTCAACACCCCCCAGGCTGCGCAGCCTAAATCCTTTATCAGGATTCCTGAGGAATATTCCTCCAAATTAGGTCTCACTCTGGAGGAGCCCCACCAAAAGCAAGTACCGCTTGTGGACGACACGCAACCCCTCCAGGGAACCTAGAAAGCCCTGGAGTCGTCAGTCTGTCGCCAAAGAAGACTCGGGGGGTGCTCTGAACCTGCCTTCTTCTTCCCCTGGGAGCAAGTTTAGAAACCACTCTTACCAGAGGTAGCACAACGTCCAAGGACTGCTTCGGGGCTCTTTGAAGCCCCAGTCCATGCCGCGGGGTCCACACGTTGGGCACCGACACACTGTTGCAGTGTCCTTCACGCCTAGCAGGTGTTGACCACAGGCTAGCTCAGTTCTGCGCTGCGGCAATGTGGATCGGTCGGGGTTACAGGCAGGACGAGTAACCTCCTCCCGGTGGGTTCTTAGTTCCCCACACTGGTGGGTGGACCTGTTGGTGTCACGACTGCGGTGACGGAAAAAGTGTCGACTCTCTTTGAGCAGGGTAAAAGGTAGTTTATTAAGGGGAGTCTGGCAAGGAGCTCAGCCTCAGACCCTTGCTGCCCAGAGAGAGCCCAGATCAAAGCCTTGTGGCCAGTTATAAACAGGGGAGGATCTAGGGGCAGCGATAATGGGTCAGCCAACCAGGGAACATGGGGGTGTAACAGGGGGTGTCAACTTCTGAACAAAGAACGAATCACAAGAGGGGAGGAGGGGATTCCCCAGGAACCAGCCTATCACTCAACGCCTCTCCTGGATCTTTCCAGAATCCAGGGAAGGGTCTAGAAGTGACAGACAGGGCAACCAGGGAGAGAGGTGGGATTGACAGGGACAGGTGCAGGGGAGGAATGATTGGCATAAAACGTCTGGTTATATAACTAACTCATGGGGGAAACCATTACAGAACACAGGGGGGTGCACAGTGGAATAAACCATTACAACAATAACTTATAAATCTTACAAAAATAACTTAATAACTTAATAAAACAATTCTTGCGCCACCACAAACTTTATTTCAGTTGAAAGGTTTTATGTATATATTTTTTCTTTCTGACATGACTTTGAAGTTAAAAAGGTCATACTTATTTCACCTGCTCACTAATGGCTCTGTGGCAGTTACTGTAATTGATTGTAAAGTTGGGGGTTTTTGTCATTCTTTATGGATTCAGATCCTGCAGATTAGAAGCTTCGGGGATTATCAGGCAGCCACAGCCAGAATTGAAGAATTATCAGAGGATAATCTTGTACTATTGCAAACTCCCTGCTATTAGGTATCATCCAATCATTCATTCAAGGAATTGTTATATATTTGTTCAGCTGCTCTCCATTGTTAAAGTCTCCTTCATTCCCTTTCAAATTTACTTTCATGAACTGTATAAGCATTATAGATAGTACATAATAAGTCTCTGCTGTAAAGAAAGAGCTGATTCTTTTTAATTTTATTTTTATTTAAACCAAGGTCAAGGTTGAAGAATCACAACCACACGCAGAACTTAAGATAATAAGAAAAGTTTTTTTATAACTTTTCCTCTTAGTTTCCATGGGCAGGCTTCTCTTACTCTCTCTTCAACTTAGCACTTCTTCATAGAGAGCAGTTCAGAGGCTTAATATGAGTGGATCAAGAGTCATGTAAAACGAGGGCAAATAGATCTCTACCTCAGTAGCTGTTGTTTTTGCTATTTCAGGCTGGCAACTTCTAGAAGAGGAAGACTGAGAAATCTTGAAAGAAGACAGTCTACACCCTGTTAACACAGAGAAAGAGGATACCAATGTCATTGGCTACTACTCCTCATTTTTTCTTATGATGCCAGCAAAGAAATTGTAACAAAGATTTAGGCTGAAATGTCTTGGTGGCTGCGCTGACTTGTCCACTAAGAGATTAATGAATTTCTCTTCACATAGATGTCACTGATGACACAAATTGCAGGGCCAAGAGGAATAAGGCCTTGACATTCTAGCAATAACCCCAGGCAATGGTGAGAATAGGATGAAAAATTACACCACTTGGGCTAATTTTTAGGTCATGAGTAAATGTGAAGGGCTGAGCATTTTCTGAAAGGCTAGAAAGTAATGTCAGCAAGAGCTGGTATTTCATGCATTCTCCTATGCATGAAACTCATTGCTCTTTTACACTGGAACAGGAAACTGCAGCCCCACATGTTTTAAAAACTCATGGAAAAAGATGATTTTTCATCTCTCAAGATGAGCACCAATCAAATATGTTCATGTCTGGTAACTTCAGAAATTATCTTCATTAACTCCACCTCTATAACTAACCATGTTTGTTCTCAGAATACTGTCATTTCTAGGAAGAATATTTTAGCCAAAATAAGATTAATCTCATGTCATACAGGCTAAGAATACATATGTGGCCAATTACAGAAACTCATCTAGCTAACTCATTCATTCTGTGCACTCACTTTTGTGTGTTTATCAATGCAAGATTTTCTCATTTAGTGAAAGCTGTATTGGACTCCTTTTGGAATCTTTTCTCTGCACCAAGTGACATACAAGGGTCACATCTCCTCACTGTGCTCATTATCTAACCCTCATCCTTAAATATGTTCAGAAGAGGAATACAGCAGAAGTATTTGGTTTGAAAAAATTTCATATCTCCAAACGAGACAAGATTCTAAGAAAAATGCTTTCCCACATGGAATTCTTGGTATCTAATAGGCTAGATGTGAGTTTGCCTGGCTGTGAGTGAGTGCATGCTGCATCACATGGTGTCAGGTTTTTTTCGTGAGATAGCGTTAATTTGTTTCTTAGTATATGGTACAGTGGTGCTGTTTGTATTGAGTATGAGAATAATCTTGATAACAGAGTGATGGTTTAGTCGCTGCTCAGTAGAGCTTGCCAAATCAAGAACTTCTCAGATTCCAGTGCTCCTACAATGAGCAGATGCACAAGAAGACAAGAGGCAGCACAAACAGGGCAGCAAACCTGAACTGGTCAAAGGGATATTCCCTACTATAGAACATCACTCCAATGTACAAACTTGGCAGAACTGGCTAGAAGCCACTGCTCGCTGCTGGAAAACAGGCTAGTCATTGATCAGTGCCCAATCATGTAAGCAATCATGATGTGAATCATTTGTTTCTCTTCAGTTTTATTCCTCTCCCTCCCTTTTTTTTTTTTTTTTTTTTTTTTTTTTTTTTTTTTTTGGGGGGGGGGGGGAGGGGGGCGCGGTGATGATGATATTTGGGTTGTTTCAGTTATTAAGGTGTTCTTATTTCAAGCCACGAGATTTACCTTTTCTTTGTCATTTTCCTCCCTGTTGGGTGAATGGTGGGGGCTGAGTGAGTGGCTGCATAGCCCAGAGCTGCCAGCTGGGTTAAACCATGACACATGGTTAAACCATGCACCACATACTTGTACAAGAAATTAGAGTAAGCTACTAATATCTCTCGTGAAAATACATATTGTTTAATGATAATAAATGCGAAAAATATACTTCATACCATCTCAATTTTCTCATAAAGAGTATTGCTCTGCATAAGATCTTCAATGCTGAAAAATCTAAGGGGAAAGAAAAAACTCCAAGTATTTATTTACGTATTTATTTAATGGGCAATAATTAATCTCCAATAACTAATTACATGAAATAATCTGAACCCTTGAAACAAAGGAGAGGGACAAAATTATGAGTCCTCTGAGCGCCTGAATGTTTTCAGCTTGCCCCACAGCAGGTTCCTTGATGAGATTCATAACTTTTCACATGGAAGTAGCAGTTTCCCTTCTGAAAGGAATTCCTGAATGGAAAATTGTTTACTTGAAACTAAATCCACAGGGGAAGTTAGCTGTCTGGCCTCACTTGTGTGGCTGACAAGACTTAAGTGCTACTAATCCTCCGTGAGTCAGCAAGGAAATTCACAAAGTTCAATGCTGACTGGTAGGACCTACACAGGTGGTGCTGAAAAAAAAGGTTGAGTCCCATATCACCCTGAAAAACTCAGGTTTCCCAAAAGCTTTAATCCCTTTTTCTGAATTTAAGCTAATCTTTAAAAAAAGAGAACACTACTTTGTTCCAGAACAGAGGTTCCTCCCAGCTGTAACAAACTGTCATCTGCAGGCCTCACTTGAAGTGTAGAATTTACACCAGCAGGAAAATGCCTGAATGGACTTAAATGGTTTTTTTTTCTGGCAAATGCCCAGCTACATGTTTGAGAATAAAGCCTGATAAATAAATGGCACACACCTATTTCGAATCTGGGAAGAACAGTTTGTCTGCTTCCCACTGCTCTACCTAGAATGGCAAGTAATTGTGTGTGCTTCCTTTCTGTTTACGAAATAAAGTGACTTTAAACTGCTTTTTTGATTTATCATTACAACCCTGCAAATATTCTTACCCTGGATCCATCCATCCTCATTTTTTTGCATTTCATATAAAATTATCCATTGAGGGAACTCACAGAAATGATCTGCAGCTTAGTTTTTATGTTATTCATATGGAACAACATCCACAAGTTCTCTGGGTTTTAGGAAGGAGCATTTATCCATGGAAACCAGTGTACCGGTTTATTTTTCTCTTGTCATAGAGCAGTTCAGAGCCATGTTGTACAGACAAGAATCCAGTTGTCTGAAGGAGGGAGCAGAATGCACCCTCAGCAAGTTTGCTGATGGCATGTAAAAATGAGCTGGAGCATCTGTCATAAGAGGAAAAGCTGGGGTAACTCGGACTGTTAAGCCTCAAGAGACAGCTCAGAGGGATCTTATCAATGGATATAAATACCTACAGGAAAGGTGGAAAGGATAGATTCTTTTGTTGTCAGAACCAGAGGTAAGGGGTAAAAGTGAAAAAGCAGGGGGTTCATCCTGAATATAAGGAAATATTATTTTCCATGAGGATAAATGAGGGCTGGCACAAGTTGCCCAGGGATGTTGTAGGGAGCTCCAGTCTCAGAGATACACAGAAGCTGTCCAGACATCATTGGGCAGCTCCCTATTATCATTCCTGCTTGAACAGGGAGATTGGGACAGATAACCTCCAGAGTACCCTTCCCACCTCGATCCATCCATTATTCTATTGTTCTGTTTATCTGGATACATATTTTTTTAACTGCAGGCTTCCTACACTTTTGTGAAAAATTTGGCCTCACTAACATTTTGTACAGCATGTCCAGAGTAAAGAGTCTTAAATATGAAAACAATATTCACCCAAAATATTCTAAGCTCTTTTTTCCCCCAGATAATGGTTCTGGAGACTTAGACCCTACCATGAATTTAGGTTCCCTTTAAAGATCAAAGAGTTTAGTCTTGTCTAGAGCAGAATTCGGCTCAGCATAGAAGCCCAAGACTTAGGCTGACAGGCAGACAGACAGATTGAGTGATTAGGTATTTAATTCTCTCTCATTCAACTCCTGAGCTACACAAAATCTCCCAGCTCTGCTTCAGTACATGTAAAATCTTGGCTCAGAAACAAATATTCCACTTACTGTACATAGCTCAGACAGGTATCATGCAAATGAAAACAAATATAAATGATAGATACTGAATAATTGCCTTGTGTTCCCCTGACTCACACCTAATGTAAGAAAGATCACTTTTCTTCCTTGTTTCCTGGCTGTTGTTAGTTTTTGTTTATATTTATTTTGTTTTCTTAGCTGTTATTTTGTCAGTTTCAGGTGTTTCCTTTGATTAACAGACAGCATGTTTTCCCCTAGTCTCTTTTTTTCCTACTAGTTCTGTCATAATCTGTCAAGTACATTATTTTTTACATGTAAGGATTGTTAGAAATATTCAATAAGGAGATTTTAAAGAAAATATATGTATATTTTTAATCTAAACACATAGGTATGTTTTAGGAAAGGAGAATGGATACATATGAAATGATTGTAATACAGAGGGCTATGTATGCCCAATGCCTTTTATACTCATAGCAAATGAAAAGTGATGTTCAAACCACTGTAAACTCTTCCATCAGTCGTTTAGTCACATTATAGAGAAGATTCTGTCTCATATCTTACCCCTTCTCTCTACCATCTCAAACATCCTCTATGTGCTCTGTTCCTGTTTTGTACCTGGAATGTTGGGATCGCATTACAACAGGCAGTGGACAGAAGCAGTGCCTCAGGAGGTTTTTCACATGGTTCATGGCAGGACCAGACCTCACCCTGAAACAGAGAATTGATAGGCTGGATTCTACATCTTCAAAAAGTCAGGTTTTTTACAGTGCAATAGCTATCTCCATACTTAGAAGTTTGTGAGAGTCAGTCCAATGGAAGATCTCTCCATGGTCTATGCAAGGCCTCTGAGACGAATTACAGTTTGGGGAGGACTTTTTACATGGATGTGGTTGTTTCTCCATTTTCATTTGGGGGGAAGAAGAAAGGAAATACAAATAAAGAAAAAAAATTAAAAAGTATTTGTGGAAAAAAATACTGTTTATCTTTCAGAAATTTGATCACTAATATTAAAACTGTTGTCCTGTGGCGTAAATGAGCTGGTATTACAGTCTCTGAGTGGTCCTGGATACATTTAGAATGTTATTCCAATGAAAGAAAACTTAAAGCATTGAACCATGGGTAAACCCATACTAACATAGCTGCTAGAACTAGTAAACTTGACTTCAGTTTTGAATTTACCCCTGGGCTGAAGCAAGGAGTTGTGGTGTGTGTTAATGTTATTTAATTTCTTTCATCTTTGTTTTTATGATTAAATTTTTTTCTTCTTTTTCCCCATTCAGAATGTGCCTTGAAATTTCTGAATTTTGATAGAGATTAAGAGCAGAGTGAAGCTCTATGGGTAGGTGAAGAGAGAGTCTTGGAGGGAGCAGCAGAAGCTCTTGCCTTGAAAAACCCAAGGAAAGAGTTAACAGAAAGCATGTTGCCTCTCTTCAGCAGCCTTGAGCCGTTGGTGCCTTTGCCATTAAATATTTTCTCATGTAGGTTTTCTATTTGCCTTGAATTACTGAAATACACTAAGCACGTCTCTCCAAGGACCCAAAGTGATGGTGTAATAGGTTTTGCTAATAGCTTGAAACTATACAGCAATCTAGTTTTAAAATACAACACAAATCTTTATCTAAAAGCACTAACACCTCACTCCTGTGTTCATCGAGTATGTTTTCACATTTCTTTTTGCAGTGCCTAGCAGGGAGGGCGTGGGCGGTGGGGAAACACCTATAAGAGAAATGATGCATTCCAGGCAAAGAGCCAATTTAAAAAGTCTGTTCCTTACAGTTTGCTGTCACTTGTCACGGTTAAACAAAACATAGAATAGAAAAAGAGAAATTGGCTTCAGTGCAAATGTCAACATTCTGATTAAAGCAAACATGAAGCATTCACAACTCTTGACAAAAAAAAAAAATTAAATTAAATTATGAAGGGTATGCAAATGAGGCCCTTCTTCTGTATGATTAAGGGTATGTATGAATGTGCATTTGCTGTGTATACTATTAAAACTAATGTAACAGAGCTGGGTGCTCAAGAGCATGCAGGCATCCTTTTTTAGGGGGTGAAGCTTCCCAGCACATTTGTGTGAATGAGAGTGTGGGTGCATGGGTTGTCTCACACTAGGCATGAGTGGGTTACTAAATGCTGCACACTCCTGACTTTTGTCCACTTCTGTTTACATGTAGGAAAAACAAGATGGTTCTTAACTTCAGGAAGATATTCCACTTTCAATATATAAATACGTTAATAATGTACTCTGTTAATGTCAGCAGCAGAAAACAGCAACAATAACAACAAACTTCTGAAATGAGGAAAAAGTAAGACTTGGAAGTAAAAGCAGAATCTGGAAAGAAAAACAAAACAAAACAAACAAAAAAAACACCACCAAAAAACAAACAACAACAACAACAAAAACACAATCTGTCATCACTTGAGAATATTTGAATTGTGCTTTTTTCCAGGAAGGATAATGGGGAATTATGAAGAAATATATTAATAATTTAAACCTGGGTGGGATATGGTCCCAGTTCCTCTGTACCTTGTTAGGCACAGATTTTGGAAATTGAATTGTTTCAAATGTGCTTTTGCAAAGCTCTCAGCATGCATTCATAACATAAAATTTTAAAGCAAGTGTAATACATTTGAATTCCATAATTAAAATTAATGAGAAAATGAAAAATAAATGACCTCCACTGGTCCAGTTTCCCCTTCTGTGGAGTATGTTTTACTCGTATGCCTTACTGTGTATGTAGTATACTTAAGTTTGGTTTGTTTTCTTTTTTCCTTTCCATATTGGTTTCTCTGTGGGAATCCTTTTGTAGCTATGTTTTCAACTGTTCCCTCATCAGTAAATATGCAAAGACATGAAAATACTACATAAACCACTAGACAATATTCCTTACCCAGAATTAGAAGGTATTTCTACTTAGACAAAGCAGGGTCTGTGCATTCAAAAAAATGTTATTCGTTACTTCAGGACACTACCTACTACCTCCTCCCTAGTCCCTCACCTTAGAAAATGTGTGTACAGAAAAGAAATCTGAGGAGATTATCACAGATTTATTTTTAATAACTGCATTTAGAAACATAAATTCTGTTTTAAAACCTGTATAGCAAATTTAAAGACTGGCATGAAATAAGCTAGGTATGTTCAAGGTGCATGAGGATTTTTCTGGGTTGCTAAAAGTAATGCCTGCCCACATTTTATTTGTCTGTTTACTACAAGACTACAGGGATGGGCTCAGCTCAGCATTTAACAAAATCATACGTCTATCCCGTGTTCAACTTTAAGGGGTTAGGTTTCTCCTGTTTTCTCTCTTCCTTCTTCTTTTCTTGCAGAAAATATTATTTCAATGCAATTACGTCTGTTTATCTATCCAATCTAATTATTTATCAACATAAAGGATGGATAAATATGTGGTGGGGCAGAAGTGTTTTATTAGGTTTTTATAAGAAGTTTATGTTATGGTTCATTTCACTGTATCCCCAATTCTGTATCCCTTTTGTGTTGTCTGTATAATAAGGTGTTTTGTGTTAGTCCTCCTACTCCTCACCTGACTTGTAACATCCCCTCTGCCCCACGCCCCTCTCTGGGCAGCTTGTCTATCACTTTGAGGGGCCTTCCCAGGTTGCGAAATCTCAGGGAGAGGGCTTCAGGTGATGGGCCCCCTGGGGGGAATTCTTTTAGCTCTGGATTTTAGTGGTCCGAGGCTTGGGGGTGGGCACACCTTGTTACCCCCTGAATCCCCTGATTTGTTGTCTTGTTGTATCCTCCCCTGAACCCCTTCCCGCTTATAAGGGGTAGGAGGGAGATTCAAACCCTCTCAGCTCGGAGCTCTGAGGCTCTCTGCTCCTCAGCTCTTTAGCTAATAAACATCTTTTAACTTGCTAAGCTGAGAGCCAGCCTTTTCTCTTCTGCAGCTGTTGCTGTCACGACACAATCGGGTCCAGCTGCTAAGCTGAGAAGCCGAAACGAACTGGGATCTTCTGTGGCTGTGTTGACCTGAGCTAGCCAGGGGTCATCTCCTGCACAGTGTGGGACGGAACCAGACACATAAATATATATTTTACATATTTCTAATGTTTCTTCCTAATAAGACTGCAGTTTTACAGTGATATATGAAAGTCCCTGTTACTGAGTATATCAGTCCTTTTCATTTTTCTGACCTAGAGGCATGAAGTCTTAGGACCAATAATAATTAGCATAAGATCAAATGCTGCAACACATTTCATACTCTATGCATTGGATATCTGGAAGCCCTTCAAGAGTTGAACATTTTTCTGGCTTATAAGAAACCACTGTGTTGATTTCAAAGAAATTTTAAAATGGAATTAGGCTCAGGTGCTCTATATTCCTTCTTCAAAACTCCTGTTTTACAAGCACAATTTCCCCTTTATGCAAAACACACTTCTCTGTAGCATGGAGGGAGAAATGTGCTCGAGTAAGGAAGTGAACAAGATCAAGTCACAGCTGGACTGACTGAGACCTGATTGCTCAAGGTTCTTGCAAACTTGTGGAGCTATAAAGACCAGGGGCTCTGCATAGGGCAGCTCTGGACATGGACACACAAATCTGATGGACTGACAAAAATTTTGACTTTAGCCAGATTTTAAATGGACTTCTACCCTGCAGGAAGGAATGAGATTTTTTTTTTTTTTTTTTAATCATTTATTTTATTTTATTTTATTTTTATTTTTCACCCCTGAAATATTCCCTATTGCTAACCCTATCCTGGGTTACAAAAGGTATGAAAAGAGAGGATCATGACTTGCAGTGAGATTTTTCCTGGACCAAAATTAGGTCTGATTTAGAGACAACAGAGGTTTTGCCAGTGATGCAGTAGTGGCTGCAATGGCATCTTCAAGTGGGAAGAAGCATAAATGTCAATTGTCTAAATTAGGCATATATATCCTTCCACTGACTTCTGTAAGTGAAGAGTTGAACAAGCAGCAAGACAAAAAGTTCAAAGAATAGTCAGGCCATCTGCTTGAAACAAAACCAAACACAGGGTTTTATCAATGGAAAAATAAATTATAGGACTCACTGAGATCGACTGTTGTAGAGACCATTGCCTGTCCTTCCCCCACCAAGACAAACAAGATTACATAAACTCCTGAAAACAGAATTCTATCAGTACAAATTAATTATGAATATTAAAAAGAAATCTTAATCACAGATGTGTTGAACTACTGATTTATAGATTAAATGAGGATGTATCCTTGTAAATATTGTTTTAATTTATTTTTTTTTTTCTCATATATGCCTGACCAGTCATTTTGGTAGAGAAGACACAGGCTTATCTCACATCTTGGTTTTATGCACTATGACTATTTTGACATAATAATTTTATTCAGTTCTAGAATAATGAATTCTGAGGCTGAGCTGATATTTGTCACTTTAAATTTATTAAAAAATGAAAGAATGACATTCTGTATTCCTCACATTTCATTAGTAATAACTATGCCAGTAGAACTATAAGTGGCTCAACTGTAAAGAAAATGTCTAGTAATGATTTTGCTGTTGTTGAAAGCATGTTTGGGTATCTAACTCATTACCTTTCATATACACAAATGCTGGAAATGAATGTATTTTCTGCAGTCTGAATGCATATGCAGATAATATCAGTGTTCGCCATGTACAAGGCTCATGAGATAAGGCATCACCCCAATCTCATGGCCAAAATTCACAATTTCTTTATCCTGGAGCATTTCAGGGTCCTTCTAACCTTAGTATGAGCAGAGTCCTAAATTCTATGGCCACAGAGCAAACCCTTTCACTAATGTAGTTACTCCAGTGTAGAAATCCACCAGCTCAGGCAGGCAATAAATTTTTAAATAATTCACTTAAGAAAGTGTCTTGGATTTGAAAGACAGTTGTCTGCCAAGGAAAGCTACACCCTCCCTTGGAATGGAGAATGTAAACCCCCTTCTCTCCAAATTTTTATAATTTTGCAAGTAGAAGCTTTTAGTCAAAGATATGGGAATAGAAGTACCAGTTCTTTGCCAAGAATATTAAAAAACAAACAAACAAACAAACACAAACAAATGTAGTAGTACAGAGTAAAACACCCCAAAACAAAGAAACGAGCAAGGGAAAACAAACAAACAAACAAACAAACAAACAAACAAACAAAAAACACACACCCCAAAACTGGAAAAACCCTGACAGAGTCAGGGAAACAACCTGCCCCCCTGTTGGTCAGGGTGTTGGAAGCAGTCCAAATAAATCCTCCTGGAGTAACAGATGTGGTTCTTTGGAGTAGAGATGGTCCTGTAGAAAGTCCAGTGGTGATGAGATGGGTCTGGTCTTCCTCCAGGCATCCAGTGGAAAAACTGGATCCCTGCGGGTCTTGAGTTCCAGTTTTTATCTAGCTCCACACTGGGTGGAGCATCTCACAATGGGATGATGGAATGTGTCGTGCCATTGATAAGCCATAATGCTCCATTATCAGAAGATTTCCCCCTGGAGGATGGAGGGGTGGTGAAAGAGATAAGAAACACTGCCCCAGCTGGATTTAATGGCTGGGCCATTATCAGAAGGCATCTGCCCCTCTCCCCCCTGGAGTTACAAAAGATAAGGAAAAAACATCTCCCCAACAGCTTTCAGCAGATGAAATAGAATACGTATTTTTTGTTTACATAACCCAAGACAGAAGGGTTGGATAGTATCTTGGGAAACCTGATCTAATAGGAGATTTGCCTGCCCATGGCAAAACGGATGGAACCAGACAACCTCAAAGGATTCCTTCCAATCTAAATTATCCTAGGATTCCATTGCTCTATTGCAAAGAATAAGAGAAAATAGAAGTACTTTGATATCTAGGTGTGTGTACTCTCTCAACAAAAGTGACTCTGGTATGGGATCAACCCTGACAAGTAAGTACAATAAAAAGCTGTTCTGTAGAGGAACAGGCATCAAAGAGGAGAACATTGAATTAGTTGCTAAATAACCAGAGACTAAGAGGTGAGGCAACTTTTGTCTCAGTGTAAGGTAATTAATGCAGACACAAGATAAACAAAGGCAGCTACAGCAGCTGCACCTGCAAGTACATCCAGGAATAGGTTAGAAAAGATCTATTTCTGTCTCTCTAGATCCCTGTAATCTATGTATATTTGTCTGTAGTCTAAACCATGTAAAATGTGTGCAAACAACTCTTAATGAAACAAAAGCACATTCTTGGGGTAAAATTTGTCCTCCCAAAAATCCCAAGCCTCCTTTGTTAACTGTGAATATGTGTACAAACCTGAGTAAATACTCCCTTGATCCACAGATTAAAATCATATGCTTAAAGACATTCAGATAACATTCAAACAGTAGAAGAAATGTGAAGAGAAAAAGAAGCATTGGGATGAAAATACAGAGTGATGCCAAAGGAAAGGAATTTTACAGTGTTTTTCCCTTGCATTTAGACTCTATTAGATTAGGGGGGTCTGTTGGAGGGGGGGAAAAAACCCAGATAAACAATATCAGGGAACATAAGGTTTATGCCTCTATCCTAAAATAAGGACTAATTTACTACTGATCCAAACAAGTGTATATTTAACTTCTTTAAAAGTCTGCCATGTCTCTGAAAATCTGTTTCTGAGTATAATTTTTCTTATTATTTCAAAAACTTTTTTTTTTTTTTAATAGGTAATCTTAGGGGAATGAAAAGGAAAAGCAGAACACCAAACAGTTATTTATAAACAGAGAGTAAGAACAGCAAAGGTAGAGTGTTCTTCAGACTGATGTAGAGATTGAAAATAACAGTACATGTGGAAATAAATTAACCTTAAAAATGTGCCACATCCTTCAACACAGAATAATGGGCTGAAATTATTTAATTTATGGAGTCTGAATTCTATCTTATCAGATTCTAGGATTAGATTTTAGTTGTGCATTTACTGCATTTCTGGATGTGGAAGCATGATTTGGCAGAGTTTTCAAAACAAGACTACCAGCAATTAGGCTACATCTAAAATTTCTGTACATAAAGACTAGAATAGATCATATTGAGAGATTATCTGTGTACATTTAAATGAGATATTGGAATATGTGACTGACACTGAAGAACATTAAAGCCAATATTAAAAGTAATACTGCAGCCTGCCAAAAGAAGTCAAAATAATATTAACTTGCTAATATAGCAATAAAAGTAATTTTAATGCTACTACTGTTGCTGAAGTCAGGAGGCCCAGAGTCCTTGTATTATTATCAGAATTTTCCACAAGTTTGTTTAAAAAGTATTATCTGTCACTAAATACTCTAAATATTATGGTTTTAATCATCAGTCTCAAATGAGGAGATTTGTTCTATTTCATTGTGCTTTTTGGTGTGTGCATGTTTCTTTTCTTTTGGTGTTGTATGAGGATTTCTTTGGTTTGGTTTGGTTTAGTTTGTTTGGTTTTTTGTGAAATAGATATTTGAAGTTATGAGATGCACTGCAGGAAGAAAATCCTTTTAACCTTGCCAAGAACTTTTCTATAGTGAAGTATTTTCTAACAAGCAAGATACTTATGCAGAATTCTGAGTATCAAAAACCTACTTAAAACAATGAAAAAATTATTTTTTCCTTATGCTTATGGAAATAGTGGATGAACATGTAAAGTCCACAGATTTCCAGAAATAATGATTTTATCCAAAAAGGCAAAACCCCCTAAACCTGATATGACTATCAGTCCTTGAACTTATAGTGCATCAACTGTTTTCAATGAAATAATTTTTTTAAAGCTTTCACACATTTACTTGTGGGACTGACTGCATTTTTAAGTTCCTGCATTCAGGTGCACGCCTTGTCTTCACCATCATTCCAGCCCAGAGAGATACACAGGAGGACAGTAGCTCCTTCACACACTTTGGCTTCCACACAAAGGTCAGATGAAAGTCCAGATATTTTCTGATTTCTACAATGATATGGGAACCCCAGGACAAGCATTAGCACGCTCTTCTGTGTCTTTCTAGGCCTGAAAATAATTTCCCATATCAGAAACAGACTCTGTTTGTTGTTGTTATCCTTTTCTAAAGCATAGATATTTTCCAGTTATGTGTTTTTTTTAACATGAACTTATTGCACATCACTTTGTTTTTCTTTCAGCCTATTGGATAACTTTAGTCCTTGTTGATAATTCTGTAGATTTCATTTTCTAATCTGCTGCTGTTTTTAATTTGCATATGCAGTTCTGAACTATTTTTGTTAATTCAACATCCTGAGTCATGATCACTACAAGTAGACTTCATATTCTTATGTCAAATCTTTAAATATCTTATACAGAAATCTACTGTCTTGACTGTGCTTTATTTACATCAAAAGAAAGATTTGCATCTAAAGACTTATTTACTGTTGCATACATTCAATTTTATCATAAATCCTCATACTGAATTGATTTTACTGATTATCTCCCAAGACCCTAAAACTTTCTCCTTGGTTCTGTATTATTTAGGGTAAGTCTTTGCTTCTTGTTGTTAAGGTTTATATATATGTTTTATTAATATAATGTTTTTCATTTATATTTCTTAAACCACATAATTTGCACAGTAACCATTTAAAATGAAAATTTCTGAAGATTAACCTGTTCAATACCAGTTGGCTAGCATAGTTAAAACAATACTTCATAAGGTAAGGATACACTTTTCACAAAAGGAAAAAAAAAAATAAAAAAAAAAGTAAAATGAAAAAAAAAAAAAAAAAAAAAAAAAAAAAGTTTCCTAGATTTTAAATATGTCGATGCTGCCTTTAAAAAAATGCTGTTAAATTTTCATATTAAATTTTTAAAACCTAAAGATGCAAAACAGGTTTTTGTCTATCCTATACCTGCCCTGGACATCTCATATATTGCAAACTTTGGAGAAAAAATTAAATAATAAGAAATAAAACACTTTGGAGAGGTCAGTTATGTTCTATGAAAGTAACTGTTGCCTTTGATAACACTGAATGCCTACAGAACAAATTTTATTTATAAAAACATATATTTGACAGCGCCCATTACAAATGCAATTTTTATTTATAAGACATAAACCTGATATGAACATATGTACAACTTACTACTTCATTTTATAATAACAAATGATGAAAAAGTAATTTGCTTTCCTTGGTGATACTCTTGAAAAGGGGAAAGTGGAGTATTAAAATTAGACACACATTTCTTCAACTGGTACAAGCAGGTCTCTTTGAGACGTCAATATTTTATGAATTGGTTTGCCTTGTAATTGGGAAAGCTAGTGATTTAAAAGTAAAATGACAATCAAGCAGCCAATGCGAGAAATTAGGCAATGTCCATTATATCAGAGATGTGCATAATTTATGAACTCTGAATTTCAGCAAAGAAAATAAAAAGACTGATTGTCTTAGGGTGTGATTGAACCTAGCTGAAGTGTTTTCCCAGAGATATTGATAGCTTGCAAATCAGATCAATTCTGTTCAAATCAGGAATTACCAAGACCTCTTTTTTCTGAACAGTGAAAGAACAGTGGATGATGTGCTGCTTGGAGATTTTCATGGGCATAACAATCACAAACAATTCTCATTATTGGAGAACTGAGGAGGGGAGTCAGCAGAACCTTGGAGTTCTCCAGGGCAGAGTACAGCCTGTTTCGGAGACTGTTGACAGAACCCCTTAGGAAGCAGTCCTGAGGGGCAAAGGATGATGCCAAGTGGGAGTGTTGATGTGCTGGAGGGCAGGAAGGCTCTGCAGAGGGATCAGGACAGGCTGGATCTGTAAGCTGACACCGATTGTGTGAGGTTGTCCTAGGTTACAATGTAAGATGTGCCCAAAGTATGTATTCTATCACCACCTACATGAAATGCTGAAACTAAGTTGTGCAGTGTTTCCCGTGCCCCCTCCCCCCAGACCATCTTCTGTTAATGGCCCATCAATGCCCTGCTGCATGACTCATAGGTAACTCCCTCCAGGAGCTATCTCTGTTTAATGGGCAATCAAGGACCCATTGCAAGACTGATAAAATGATATCAGCCCATTGTGAGATGCTCTGCCCAGGGGGAGGAGCCAAGCATTCCCACCTGGATATAATCTGGGATTTGGGACAGCACAGGCAGCCTTACCCAGTGGATTCCCAGAGGACAAGAGCTACCAGACTTTTCTGCAGGAGCACTGCTTCAACAAGACCACTTCATGGACTGGTGCCACCACGGTTTCAGGTTGTATTCTGACTCTGTCAGTGATCTTTTGTACTATTGCATGTATTTTATTTTATTTTACTTTTTTTTTTTTGCTCTCCTATTAAATTTTTTTTTTTCTGACCTGAAGTCTCTCACTGGTTTTGCCTTCAAGCCAGCACAGAGGTTCAACAAGGCCAAGTGCTGGGTCCTGTCCCTGTGCCACAGTAACCCCTGCGGCTCCAGGCTGGGAGAGAGTGGCTGGAAAGCTGCTGAGTGGGAAAGGACCTGGAGGTGCTGGTTCCCAGTGGCTGAACATGAGCTGGAGTGTGCTCAGGTGGCCAAGAAGGCCAATGGCACCGGGCTTGTGTCAGCAATAGTGTGGCCAGCAGGACCAGGGCAGTGCCCATCCCCCTGTGCTGGGGGTACTGGTGAGGCAACATCTTAAATCCTGGCTTCTGTTTTGAGCCCCTCACTAGAAGAAAGACATTGGGGTGCTGTAGTGTATCCAGGGTAGGGAATCCAGTTGGGAAATGGTCTGGAGCACAAGTCTGATGTAGAGTGGCTGAGGGATCTGGGTGGGCTCAGCCTGGAGGAAAGAAGGCTTAGGGGAGGCTTTATTTCTCTCTACAGTGATCTGAAAGGAGGTTGCAGCCAGGTGGTGTACAGCCTCTTCTTTCAAGTGAGGGGTGATATAATTAGGGAAAACAGCTTCAAACTGTGCCAGGATAGGTTTAGATTTGATATCAGGAAAAATTTCTTCTCTGAGAGGATGGTCAGGCTTTGGAACAGGCTACCCAGGGCAACAGTGTAGCCCTTGGAGACTGCTTAAAAGATTCATGGCTGTGGTGCTTAGGGACCTAGTTTAGTGGTAGAGGTGGCAGTGCTGGTTTAATAGTTGGATTTGATGATCTTAAAGGTCTTTTTGAACCAAATTGAAACTCACCAGAACAAAGAAACCAACCCCCTACCCCCTTATATCTACATAAACAAAGCTTTTGAAAGCTTCATTTGTTTAGGTTTTTGTTGGTTCATTTAATTGCTGAAATGTTTTAATTTAATCATGTCTCTGGGAATTCCTAGTCCCCATAGAAAAGAATGGAAAAATAGCTACAAAAGTACAGAGGCATTGCCAGTGGGCTTAAACAGAGAGGAGTTACTTAAAATAATGTTTAGTTGATCTATAACTGAGGCTAATTTCCTGGTGTCATCAAAAGCTATTAACAAATACATAAGGTATTTCTTATGGGGACCTTACTTACACATGAGCTTATTTTAGACCATATGCCAACATACAGTCATGTTTAACACTCTTCCCCTGTGTCAAGGACAGTGGAGAATGACAAACGCAGATTCAATTTCAGCAGAATTATCATGTCTTCCTGTATTGATGAAATCTCTGTTGGATAAGAAAGATTTCTTCCACAGGAATACCATTTCAAAGAAGAGAAATTTTGGTACAAACAAAAGACAAGGGAGAAAATCAGGAAAAAGTATGGAGAAAATAGGGAAAAACAGGCAAAACAAAATGAAACAAATAAAACCCAAGGTTTTTTGCAAAGCAGCATCAGAAAGGTTTTTATTCCCACTCAGGCAAAGAATGTAATCTATTTCCCAGAAAAATGTATTAATATACATTTAGATATATCTATCCTGCTAGCTATAGCTATATCTAACCACAATAAAACAGTTGAGATCTCTCAAGTGTTATGCCGTTAACTTAAACTTTATTGAAATAATATAAGGAAAGAACAATACATTTTGCATTCTTCAGAAGCTAGTGTTCAATAAATACTAAGTTTTGATCGATTGATACAGTGTCATATTTGACTAAAGAGGTGGGAAAGTTGTTACTGTTGCTTTGTGCTGGCTAGAAGAAGAATGCACTATTGATTTTATATGTTGGATGGGCTGTCAGCATACAGTGCATTGTTGATTTTGACTTTTATAGCCAACATGTTTCCTTTAATTGGATCATTTGTAAAAGAGAGGAGGGTACCTGTTCCCTTCTGACAGTGACTGATTACAATCATTTCATGTTTGTCAATATTTGATAAACCCACGGTTACCCAACAACATGGCTGAAAGCAGCATCTTTATGCATTTCCTTGTTTGCCTTCTTTCCTGTTTCTCATTTCAGTCTCAGTGTAACCAGAAAGTTGTGCCAGAAACTTTTCTTGTGGAGGAAGATAAACTGAGTAAGGAGGAGAGTAAGAAAATTTTTACTTTGAGTCAACATCACTGCCCATATCTCTTGATAACAGAAAAATTCCAGGGCACTCATTAGTGCCCTTGAGCTTATTGCTCTCATTGCTATTTTTGATGATAAGGTGCAGTTCTGTAATCTTGAGACTAAGCTTTCCACTCTCTAATGGTGAAATGAAAAACAAGATACCTATAAGGTACCTAAAACTTTTGCCTTTTTTTTTTTTTTTCCCCCACCTCCTTTCCATTATTATTATTAACTGGGGTTTTTTTGTTGTTGTTGTTGTTGTTTGTTTTGTTTTTCTCCCAATATCCTGGATGCAAATTAAAATATCATTACATAGAGATCTGGAGCTCAGGGAAAAACAGAGATGTGTGCACAAAGCATTGCTATAAATTATTTGAAGAGAATTCATGTTGTTATTTTAATTGTGTCTTTGATGCTCAGTTCACAGATGGCTGATAATTTCATCTCATGTACTGAAGAGTTCTATGTTTTACTCTTGAAAGAGAAGATGCATTCACAACTCGGGCTCAATCTTTGTTCTCACTTGCTTAGTGAGGCAAAACCTCTTTCATTTCCACCTATGTTAATTAGGACTAGTAATGTAGCTGTAGTGCCATCAGTGCAGGAATATCTTCAAGGCACACAGGGCTGTGAGGTGGCCATGAACCTTGCATCATGACTGGAGCCCTAAGAGATTTTCTCCAGGGAATGATGGAAATACTTTGTTTGGGACAAAACATCCTGGTTTGAGAAGATTAAAAAGTGGAGAAAAAAACTGTGTTCTTTACATCTCTGAAAATCTGGTTTGTAAACAGAGTAGCTGCTGAGCCTTGCCTGTCTAGCTGTCCAGTTAGGGAAAGGTGATGGACATGCTTTCTACAATCAACACAGAGGTAGCACCTGTAGGTCTATTTTGCATATAGCCAGATGTGACAAAGCTACACAGAAACATGCTTATTCTTATGTGCTTCCTTTGCCTGGGAAAGAACAGTTCCTAACATGTGGTCTGCCTGAGGAGAGGAAAAGAGAGGGACAGGCTCCCTGTCCCTACTTGCTTTCCTCAGATGGTCATGCAAGCAGTGGTGTCCGCTGGTTTTCCTAGGAGATGAATACAGAGCACAGAAAATTCCTTTTGATTCTATGTCCAGTCCTCTTAATGATTATGGAAGTCTCTAAAACCAAAAAGGGAGTCAGAGGCGCATGCATCTACTTCAGGTTTACTTTAACATGGCAAAGAGGAAGAAGAGGGACTAGCTTCAGAGATTAAGGGAACAAATTAATTCCATTTACTATCCTCAGTGTCAGAACAAAGTTCAAAAGAATGTGTTCTTGAAAACAAGACAGCTCATCTTTCTCCAAAGAAACATAAAATATAGCTTTGATGTCACAGTGTACGTAACCAAGAGGTCACCAAGCAGCAGCTGACAAAAGATGTGAGTGTAAAAAAAGAATGAAACAAACTAAATTGTGCTGTATATCACTTTCTCACCTTCCCTTAATTTTTCTTAGAATTAGAAGATATTTATCCACTGAAATCTACTGTGGGTTTAAGGCATCAGAATCTTGTGGACTTTAAGTCCTGAAAACTTCTTCTTGTAGAAGCTAGTCAGCAGCTGCTTGTGTGCCTAGCTGGTAGCAGAGGCTCACATGTGGCCCAAACAAGCATGTGAACTTCACACAGAGCAGCAAAGACAGCAACCAGAGCCTTTATCCAGATTGTCTGCAAAAGTTTTCCTCCCACATCTATTTTGACTCCTGCATTCTTCTGTTTCAGTCCCCTCCTAAATCAACTTCTAATTACATTTTCCCCACTGGAGCCAGGTTTGAGACCTTCACATCTAATTTGGTGTTCCTGTTCTTGCGGCTAAGTTAATCTTGGCCTAATTTAGTAGTAGTGATGTCTTGCAGGACTAGGCTCCACAAGGACCTCAGAACTACTCTTCAGTTTTCTGTAAGGGTTGGCTCTTTCTCTTCAAGTAGTTTCTGACTGCCTGCGAAATACAGCTGCGACACCATCACAATCTGTAACTTTTGTCAGCTTCTCACTCTTTAATTTTTCACATACAGCAATTACTGCTGTTACTTGTCATCATCTGGTCAAAGAAAAAGAACTCATGCCAAAGACCAGTCATCTGCCAACATAACTTGACAGATAAAAGAGCCTTGATGGATAACCTCCCCACCCTCTTCTTTCTTCACAATCATGACATTTACTTGTCCATCTATATTTCCATATATAGATGGAGATATATATATATAAAAAAGCACATTTATATGAGCATACATATATATATGGTATATTTATGACTTTTTTCATCAAAATATATTATTCTCATAGTATTCACATTGCTCAATCAAAACATTCTCTTCATTTAAAAAAGAGGATTTTAGTCTGCTTCAGGGTTGGAAAACACACTTTCCTGATATAGATGGAGACAGAAATAGTGTATAAGTTTATGGCTATTTGGACTACAAATTTAAATCTGAAAAAACAAATCTAAATGAAAAGTAGCAGCTTCAAGTGTTTAGACACAACTCTCTCCTAGTACGGAAAATGATTCCTTAGTCAGAACCCTTTTCTGAAGTTGAGTTCTTATGTTACTGTTTTGTAAGAGAAATGGAGACCACTTTTTAGGATAGAAATTATTGTAATTGTCCCCCTGGAGGATGGAGGGGTGGTGAAAGTGATAAGAAACACTGCTCCACCTGGATTTAATGGCTGTACCATTATCAGAAGGCATCTGCCCCCCTCCCCCCCTGGAGTTAGAAGAGAAGGATAAAACATCTCCCAAAAAACCAGCTTTCAACAGATGAAATAGAATACATATTTTTAGGTTACATAATCCAAGACATATGGGCAGGGACATCCTTAATTATATCAGGTATTATAGATCATGTATTGTTAGACTAGTGTATTAATACAAGAGTGGTGGATCTGGTTTTAATTTCCTCCTGGGATTTTGTCTTGTGGTGATGTGGTGATCTTTTTTCAATGCTTATACTAAGATAGGCTACCTCTGGGGGCGGGGAGGGGGTGGGGGGGGAAAGGATTCACAGAAAGAGAATGACTGTGTAACATACTTTTTTAGGCAAGCTGGCGTGTCAGAATGTTGGTTCTAATCTCCGTTCCCCAGATTGGGTATGTGTTTTATAGATGCAGTCTTCAGACAAAATGTATCATGTAGCCAAAAGTATTTTTTTTTCTTCTTTCTCTAAAGTAGACCTTGTCAAAAATAAACCCTCAAAAACGTGGAGTTTTAAGCTTTAAAACAACAAAGACAACATCTAAAATATTTCAACTCTTTTTCAAAAATGCAACATCTTTTTCTATGGAAATCATACAAACCATACTGCATTTTGAAATGTGGACCACAGTATTTTACTTAACTGAGTGCCTCATTATCTACTTGTTGATATATTCTGGAGGTGATACCCAGACCTGCTTGTCACATCTACATTGTGTCTTATATAGCTGGGGAAATCAGGTTTGCTTTACACTTCAACCAAAAAATCTACCATTATACCATCCTGGAATCACAAAGATTTCCATACCCCAGCTTCTGTGTGGCATGTGCACCTCAAAAATTCAATCCCACTTATATGTTTCCCTTATATACTGATGTCTTATTAGCCCTTTTTTTTCTCCTCCTTATTTTAAATGTGGGGTGTTGAAAAATATAACTGTGTATTTCCTTTTTTCACATTAAGAGGAGAAAATAAACACCAAATGCATATTTCTTGTCAATTTATCTTTTTTTTTTTTTTTTTAAGAGAAGAGGGTTGGTGATAAAATATTGGCTTCTGAGATTTTATTTTGGGTCTATGTGTAACTGGAATCCAAATAAGTGTTCATCACATTCTATGCAGCTCAATAAGATGCTCAGTCAGTCTAGTAGGTCTCACATCCTGCGCTGCATTACCATCTCTATTAAATATACCATTTTGTTAAAGATATGTATCCAAAAGAATGATTCCAATTAGGATGTGATCATTTCGAAAGAGTGCCTGCTATTTTTTCCAGAAGTATGCATTTGTGTCACCCGAAGAGAGAGTTCCATCTTCTATTAACTTTTATCCCTGGTCTTATCCCTGCCACTGTAATCAGGTTCCCTCATCCATTTTTTGTCCTTCTTATTCACGCCAATACCCTAACCAAAGTATGCATGGCTGCTAATATCATACCTTAATTGGGGATATTAGCAAGATAGCCCAGCTTTAGTCTTTTAAGCACCCTGGGTGAAATTTCTATGGGAACAGATTTGCAAATCACCACACGTCTGCCAGAAAATTCCTTCTGAAAAGCACAAGTGAGCCCAAGCACACACTTTTTCACACACAACCCCACACAAACTCCTCCTCAAAGCCTTTCTTTTAAGCGACTAGTCAGTTTTATTCATTTTAATAGCAAGTGTGAAATACAAGCTTGTCATCTCCCTTTCACAGTACTGCAACCCAAAATTATAAATGGGCTGACATTTATGTGAGACCAAAATTTAGAGTTGTATTGGTAGTGGGTATTGAAAATGTTTTGATAGGACAGATGAAATACCTGCTGCAGAAACCTCTGTTAGACTTCAGCTAAATACATCTGGCTAGAGGGGAAAAAGACAGGGCTTCAGGCAACTAAATTTAATGGTATTTCATTAGTTCCCTCCCCCAGTCCCACCCCAAAATACCGTAGAATTTGTGTCTTGAGATAAAGGTTTTAAAAGCTGTAACCACTTGACATGTATGTGTGCAGTCACCTCCTCAGCCTCCTGATAATTTTTGGTGACCTGTGCAGAATATTCGGTGTTGACTGAACAAGACAAGACAGGACCACCTGTGGCAGATTGGATCCTGAGACTTCATTATCTGTATTTCATAACAGTCATGGTACTTGGTCAAAGCCTATAGCTCTTTGCATTGAAATTGCATTAGAAAGATGCTGTATGTAGTGAGCTTCAGTCAGAATATGTTTATGTGAAAAGTGTCTTAACCAAAAATTTATGCACAAAGTTCCTGCTTAGTGTCTGCTAAATTAGGACTGAAGTGCAATTTAGTCAGTCAGTAGCCCTTAGCCCAAGTTTTCTTATAGTAAGAAACAGAATGCAAATACTCTAAAAACTTGTCTGGGGATATTTTCCCTCCAGAGAATCAATGCAGCAGTTATTTTCTGCTGATGTTAATTTTTTCAGGTTCTTGCCTGCACTGCCTTTATACTAGGAATAAGACTAAAATTTTCATGGGACCAGTTAGAACCAAGTAAAGAAGTAAACTAAAAAAAATTATATCAAACAGATGAGCTTTGCTTTATGTTTGAGACTAGCTCAAATTTACTTTGAATATTGACTGAGAGCTCTGAATACTTTATTATTATTATTATTATTATTATTATTATTATTATTATTATTATTTAATCTGAACTGTTCTGCCACTACATGGTCTTATAAACGTATTTCAAAACTCTTCATATAAGGAAGAAGGAGAGAGTGATATACAAATATAAAGGCTTCACTTCATTAAAGTTATCAAGTTAATTTTCCTTGTAATCAAGGCAGGCTGGACTTCTTTTGAAGACTGAGTTTGATGGAAGTCCTAATTCATAATTATTAGGATGTCAGCAAAGTTTTACACCCCTTTTCTTTATAAATCTTACCTCTTTCATGTAAGTCCTTTCTAACAAAGATTTTTTGGAGACCTAAAGCTACACTAATTATGAAATCAACTCATGTCCTGCTATTAGACAAACTTAATCTGTCGATCATAGAGACATGGGGAATAATGAAGTAAAAAAAAAGTCAATTCTATCTAAATAGATTGCATGTCTTAGATAACTATGAACACAAACTTTCAGCTGTCTTTTTCTGTCAAATTTTGCCTCTCAGGGGACTTGAGGTTTAGCTTTCTTTTTACACTGTGCTGAATTTCTGTCATAAATTGTGGCTTGGGAAAATGCTGCATGAATAACTGAGTCCCATCTCTAGCCAGAATATGTACTAAGTGTATGTTTAATTTTTGGAACATGATGATTTCTCCATACTTGGAAAATGAATTAATACTGAGATGTAAAAGGAGTAACTGCAGTTTAATGGTTGTAGTGATAGAATATAGTGGCAGTGATAGTAGCAGTACTGCTTGCAAAACTAATAACATAGGAAAAAGGTCGGAATTTACTTGAGAAGTCTAGCTACCTCCCCAAGAGTGGTCTTAACTATATGTTATCACATATAAGATTTCTTCTTTTTTTAATGAAAAATGCCACTATGTCATGTTTCTAGCTATGTCAACTTGCTTTTTCATCAAAATATCTCAAAGTCAAATATTAATACAAACACTAATTAGATAGATTTTTTTTAAAAAAAATATGCTCCATATTTTTACTTTCCATTCATTACCAGACTGCAGCTATCAAAGACACATGGTACTGTAGTTGTGGCAAGGTTTTGGAACCTAACTTCAGAAATAGCTAAAATGAAACCTTCAATCCATGTCAGTCCTTCTAAAAAAAACCCAAAACAACCATGCACCTAATTAACAATTATTTGAGATAGGATAAGTTATACATTAGAAAGCCTGGTTCTCTAAAGAGCAATATTTCAGATGCTCAAAATGAGAGCTATGAACAGTTTGATGACAGTGTAAATCCAAGGAGTCACGACTTACATATCCCAGCATGGCTGTGCATCTTCCCCTGTGAGTCCTGGATCTGTTAATTTAGAGTGTTGGTTTCTTACTAGCTTTGTGAAGCTGACTGTGTTACAAAGCAAAGGCCTGATTCTGTATCTCAGTCTGTGTGTTTAAACAAACCCCGCTTTGGTGCCCAGACAAAAGACACAATGAAGCTTGGATCTCCTCTACTCATGGACAAATTCATTCTTCAAACATTCCACACAGTATCCAATAAGGACCAGAAGACAGAGCAAGTACAGAGTAATTTATCAGAGGAGAATTTGCACATTTCACATTTTTGTGAATTTGCACATTTTTCCAACATCCTGTGTTGCCAGCCTCACATGTGCAGACACTCGTTGCTTTTTTCCTATCATTTTAAAGTTAATTGAAAGATTTTCTTACACATGCCCACACATACTCACAGAAGCACATACCAATAAACAATTTCACATTCAAGTGTCATTTCCCATAGACACAAAAATGTCCCATTAGTATAAAAACATGGACCTTAAAAAACTATTTCTTTCAATTGAACTATACACTCCAGCTTGTGTACAAATTACACATCATTGGTTAAAAAGAAGATGCACATAATGTATGGAATGAACTGTTTCAACTTTTTTTTTGCCTTTACTTGCTGCTATGATTTTTATATCTCATTTTACCTCTGTAATTAAGACAGGTCTGGTAGGTATTTAAATTAGCCTAGCTTTCATCTCTATCACACATTCATTTCAAAACTTTTATGAATATTTAATAGAGGTTTTATAATTCATGGTGATGTGATGAACAGCCTTTTGGCTGTTAAGTCAATTGACAGAAAGAAGAAAAAAAAAAAAAAAAAAAAAAGGAAAAAAAAAATACCCCATCTCTTCAGGCAGAAATAATAACGATTCTATTTCTGTTCCTAGATTGGTGATTACACAGTCACCTGTTTTCACATTAAACTTTGATGATAAATTACTCAACAACCATGATAATATCAGAAGTTTTACTGGCCAGAACAAATTGCCAGTAATTGCTTGTATGATAAAGGGAAAGAGCTGTTTCGTAGTTCTTCTGTCCTTCCCCTTAGGGAATATCTGAAACCCCACAATCAAACTGGTTCTCACCACATATATTTCTTTTTCTCTCTCTCTTTCTTTCTCCTCTCTGTTCTCTTTCTTTTCCTTCCAGCCCACCCACCCCCCTTTTTTTGTTGTTTTGTTTTGTTTAATTTCAAATCACTTCAAAGGCAACCCTCTCAGCATTTTAAGAATTTATTAACATTCCATTAACACTGTCATGGTTTTTGCATGCCTATGAAGAACACAGGCCGAAAGGCCAGTTAAATTCAAGTTTGAACATGTTAATTTATTTATTTATTCACTTTTATTCAGTGCAGTAAATGTATACTGTAAAACTATGTTTGGGTGGGGTACTGGCAGTAGATTTTCAAGCCTAACAAAAGATGCAGTTGTGAAGCATGCATTTTGTGCAGAATTTTTCACAGAGAACTAGCTCTTATTATTATTACCCTCATCATCAGAGATAAATCACCACAGTAAATCAACACTGCTGTTCTTATTGCTGTTATTGTTATCATTAGTGCAATTTTGCAATTATTATGATTATAATTTTTCTTATCAATGTCAAAACTAGGAACTTTGTGAATCTCAGAGCTCTCTTTATGATAGATCTCTTAAAAGCAGAGGGCAGTAGCATTTCCCCACTGTGAATCACAGTAACAGCATTTACTGCCCTGGGAAAATTTATCTCTGTGCTCTGGGCAATAGCATGATATGGTTCTGGTTTTTTGGGAACCCATGGGAGTAAACTTCAACCCTGGTAGCAAGACACCTTCAGTAGTGCAATAGTGATCTTCCAGACCTAAGATCCAAGATTTCCAAAACCTGTGGGTCTCCATGAAATATCAGCAGATAGCTGGGTCCCCTGACCTTTTATGCACCTACAGTGCAAAGCGAACTACACAAACAACATAGTTTAGTGTATGTGTGTTGTTGCATGTATTTGTACTTCAGGGGATTTTTCAGAGGAAGAACAGGATTTGAGGCAGAAACCTGTCTCTGTTAATTTGTTGAGGGCAGGTTGAATTGTTTTGTGTTTGGGTTTTTTCCCTGAAAGATTGACAATTTTTTAAAAGGGCCCAGAAATAAGGATCTTGATCACATAAATAAAATAAAATAAAGTGTGCTCTTACTACAGTGATACAACAATTTACGCATTTAAAATCACACACATGCAATACTGAGCCAGTATACATAAAACCAGAGTATCTTCCCTGATCATAAAATGGGAACTCGAGTGGTATATTGGGCAGGTTCGTGGAAGAGAGAGAGAGAGAGGACAGATAGGATGATAAATAAATCAATAGCAAATTCCCTTTCCTGTTATCCTAGAATATGAATTTACTGAGTAAAAAAGCATAATGGAAAAATATGTTCATTATTATTATTCAAAACCTTTTTCAGAGGATGCCTGTTTTTTGCCAGTGTAACACACAAAGGTCTCACTGGATAGTGGGGCTTTGTACTCCTATTCTTCATAGGTTCTATTAGGATATATCAGCTCAAAATTCAGTACATGTTGACCTAGACATGATTACTTTTAGCTTAAGGGGTTAAATTAATCATCAATATTTTCATCTTAAGAATCCTTTCTTCCTTTCTCTTCAAAGGACTCTTCAGAGCTTCAGCTCTAAATAAAAAGGGGGGGGAAAGGCCTTGTCATGCAAACATGAGCACATAAACATGAAGCCTTATTTCTATTGCTTTTGATGTGTGAGCACAATGCCATTCTCTAGCTGGCAAGTACCCAGATGCTTTCTTCTTTATTGCTGGCTGGAGCACCTAATAGGCATAAACTAACTGCAAACAGGACCCACATGGATTTTAGCACATTTAGATCTTGAATAATTTAAATAATTTGATTTCAGTGATGTGAGATTGATTCAAATACGCAAATGTTTACAGGATTGTAGGTGTTTTAAGATTTCAGATTATTTCTCCTCCAATATTCCCTATTTCTTTTGATATAATAATCTTGATCATGGGAAATGTCACACCTATTCTTATCTTTAAGGGTATGTGCTTTCACATGTAATACAACCTTAGAATCTTATCAAAATGTGGCTGTACAGGATCACAAAATTCCATCTAACTCAACTGTCTGTTTTACGGTCAGATGAGATCTGCTTTCATAATTTTTAACAGGAGGCTACTCAAGTAATTCTTAAAGAATTCAGTGGTGATGTCTCCACATCTTTCCCAGCAGCTGATTTCAGTGCTTCATTTCCCTTTCCATTGGAAAGACTTTTGTGATTTCTAGAGGGAATCTTCTTGCTGACCTTTTAAGTCCAATCCTCATCTTGTACAATGAACAAATTATCCTCTTCCTTATTCCATTTTTAACTTGAAGCCATTTCTATTACCCCTCCCTATTGTCTGTACACAGACAAAGCATTCATTTCAACTTCTTAATTTAAAAAAAAATCAAACAAAAAACAAAAACAACAACAAAAAAAACCCCCAAACAAACAAACAAAAAAACCACACCAAACCAAACAAAAAAAATGAATACCATAACATAGCAACACTAAATTGTAAGGTTGAGGGTTGAGTTTATGTCTTCTTTGCAAAACTCTTTTTCCATATTTAATGCCCACATCATAATATGAAGGTATCTTTTTTCCTTTTTTTTTTTAACTGACGGTCCCCTTTCTTGTGATTGAGAAAATGATATTTATTGAATATGTAATATTTATGTAGCTGACCATGCCTACTTCAATGCACTGATCCTTCTTTGCTGAACATTTCTCCCTACACCTGGGAAGGAATAACCCCATGAAACACTACGATCTGGGGAATAACCAACAGAGAAAGCCCTGATGGTCATGATGGCACCAAGGTAAGCATTAGCCAGCAGCACACCTTGGAGCAAAGGCCAGGAGCCACCTGAATTGAGTCAAACAGAGCCTTGCAAAGCAGGGAAGGGAGATAATCCTTCCCTTCTGTCAGTATGGGTCACTGGTGTAATATTCCTGCTGTGATTCTTCTAGATTTCAATACCAAGAACTGGGCTACCCAGTAAGGAGAGGCATAGAATTAATACGGGGGGTCCAGTGAAAGGCCACGAACACAAAGAGAGGACAGGAACATTTTTCATATCAAGAGAGGCTGAGACAGCTGGGACTGTTCATCTTGGAGAATAGTAATGGGGGATCTTACTTGTAGGTGTAAATATCTGATCTACAAGGCAGGAAGGATCTATCTGATCCTTCCCAGCAGGACAGAAGGAGAGGACAAGAGGCATCACACAATGAACACAAGTAGTGATGTCTGAACTGTACTTGTACTTGTCAACTATTCATTATTCCCAGGTATTCCTATTCTTACAGAACTGATTGAACAAGTACTGGTGGGTAGTAAATTAACTGCTCCTGGCAAATCCACTCAGGTGGTTGTGTAACATTTCCATGAATGCCAGGCTTTTACAATTTGCTAAATATTGTATGATTTCTCTTTTTCTTGGAACTGATTATAGCCTGACTAGCTTATCAGTCTCATCCTTCTTTCTCAGCCTTGTTCCTGTACCCCAGTTTTTTAGAAGTGGGTTTTGGTTTTTTTTTTGAATCAATGACAGTGATTACTGAGAAGTGATTTGGGAAAGTGGATTTTTTTTTTTGTGACAGGGTCAAATACCTTGATTTTCAAAGGATGTACAGAACATACCAAAAAACATGTTCTCTTTCTCAAGTGAAATACCTTCAGAATCTTCCTGGTTTTGAACATCTTCTCATGTTGTATCAGGATTATTTTATATATATATTCTCTTCCCCCCACCCCCTACACACAGTAAAATCTTTTTTTCCATTGAAATCTAGGGATTTTTTCAAATATATAGAGGGAAAAGATCTTACTTTAAGACAGTCCATACAGCATAAATTGAACAATATAATATTTGAAATTATTAAAAAAGGGATATAAATTCAATAACACTCATACTATATATAATCTTTTACTTTATAGCAAAAAAGAAAGATAGGTTTCTTAATGTGAATGGGCATAGACTGTTCTAAAAAAACAAATAAATATCTTGTTCAGGAAGAAGTCAAGTCTATATTGTAAGGATTACTTTCTTATTTGCAGTGTTATAAAGAAAAGCATCTGGACATGTGGGTGCATTAACCCGCTTCTGAGCTTTTCAATGACATGTTTTATTGCTCTGGGGTAGATTTTTAAGGTGTCCTTTCAATTACCTTTTCATTGTGATATATTTTAACTCTGTGGTGTTATTATGTTTTTACTAAGGTGCTATATGGATGTACAAAATAATATTCACAGAATGCGCAGGCTGTATTTCTCACGTACAGTAGCAGAATCCTCCCTGAAATGGATAGCATGGTCTCTTCATCTGCTTATCTCTGGTTTTCTGCATTTACGTTTTTCTCACATACACATATATATTAAAAATAAATAAATAAATAACCCACCCTTTTATTATTCTCTCTCTTTCTCAACTGGACTTCCTAGTTATAGGATTTTTTACTGAAAGGAAATAGTCTTTTCTTTTCTTGTTCCTCCTCCTTTTGTGTTTTTCACCCTCAATTTACACATAGACTTTATCACTTTTAGTTGTGGTATTCAGTTCTTCCCACTGCATGAAGAGCCTGCAAATCTGAGACTCTGGGATTGTTTCGCCAACTCCAGCATTTTATTCCTTTGAAAATCCAAAGCCTAAACTGACGTCCCGAATATATGGGTTACAGAGATTGTCCATAGCAAATATTGCATTAACAGCTGAGAGAACAGAGCATTCAATGAGCCAAGCAGAGAGATAAAAGCACTCCTGGGAAAGGTGGCAGCAGGTCTCCAGAAGTTGCTGTTCTCACTCTTCCTCTCCTCCAAGTCTTGCACAAGTGGTGGCGCCTCACTACTTCAGGAGACCTTATTTATTAAACACTTTTTAATACACATACTCCTTTTTCATCATGCAGGGACTCTTTCATCCCAAGCCCAACATGTTCTGGATTGATTTTCCAAAGATTGATACTAGGTGAAGAAGATATTGCCCTATCATATTTGTGTTATTTTACAGTAAAATTAGTTGTCTTGAGACAATGCATACTGGGGCTTGGGCACAATTAACAAATATGTTAACTTTATGTGACAATTGATTAATTTTGGTTTAAGGTTATGAATACAAAAGAAAGCATGCTGGTATATAACGTGAATTTTAATGATGTCACAGCACCAGTAAAAGTGAGAAAGGTAATTTAATTTGCTTTCTCTGAAAGGTCAGTTCTCTTGAGATGAAATTTTCCCTGAGGGTGTCAATGCCCCTCACTCTTCTTTCTTGCTTTTTCTATTTCTTTGGAAAGTCAGCATTTATATTTAAACAGAGCTTTTTCTCCTTGGTTTTTATTTTTTGTTCCTTTTCTTTTTGAAAAGTAGTATCAAAGAGGGAAAAAAAAAAAAAAAAAGAAAAAAAAGAAAAAGAAAAAAAAAAAAAAAAAAGGAAGAGACTCAAGTCCATAAATATTTAGGCAAAGTGTTTCTTGCTATTTTAGTTCCTTGTGTCTGTGCATGTTGCACCTAAGTAGTTAAGCATGGCATGGAATCTGGAAGTATATATATAGTAAGTTCCTGGAGTCATTTTACATTTGCACCTTGGAATGTGACAGTGGGGAAAAAAGGATAACAGGGAATGGAATAATTCAATTTTTGTATTAGACATGAAATATTTCATTGGGGAAATTGTAACCACCTCTGGCAAGTGCTGAGCTCCTCTTGTTGCCAGGCAGATTGACCTACAGTTCACTGTTTTGCAGCAAATTCTGGACACTTCAAATCCTAGGGATCAAAATCACATTTTTTGTTAGTCAATCAACAACACAGTAAATTAATTTCTCATTATCTTCTTTTAGACAACATTTGAATTTTGTAACCATTTTTAAGTTATAAAAACAATTTACCAACATATTGGGGAAAAAAGTGGTACTGGTGATTGGGTTCACCATATGTAACTGTTGGAGAAATGCTTTGTCCTAATGATTTGTATTGTCATGTCATCTGCATAAAGCAATTTACCTTTGTTCTTCTTGGAGACAGTATGTACAGACTGTTCTGAGGTTTTTCCTCTTTTATCGCTCAGAAAAATTGTAAAGATATTTAATTTAAATGAAATCACAGTATTATAAACGTGGTGGTAAAAAAAATAAATAAAACTTGAATCATCTGAATGCAAGCTGATTCAATTGAAGCTAAATCAGAACCTAAATAAATCAAGGTTTATTTAAATTTCTACAGGGTGGTTTCTGAAAAATGAAGGGAAACTAACTGCACTAAATAGATCAGGATGTTGTAGGAACAACAAATCTGGAATTTTCTAAAGCTATATGTCAGTAAAAAATCAAGTTTATCTCCCTGGTGAAGGGGTAAGGGTGTGAGAAGCATAATGACAATAAGTAGAGGAGGTAGAGATTGAAAAACTAAGGACGTGAATAAGCATCTCAAGGGCTGCAAGATTAATTAGAGAATGTAAAAGAGAGCATTTATAAAGAAAAATGAACTGAAGTTGGCCCAAGAATTGAACAGGTCTATTAGGGTGATCAAAACCATAGAAAAACTGTCATGGAGGATATGAGAAAAAAATGTTTGTTTACCCAATAAAAATGAAGACTTAGCAGGATATAATGGTTGTCTGTAAATAAATGGAGAATTCACCAAGGAGAGACACAAGCTATTTAACAAGCTATTTAACTGGTATAAGAGTAAATAGAGGGGGTTGACTAGGAACAAATGTAAGCTAAAAAGAAAATGAAGAAGATTGTAAATTGCTATAGCAGTGAAGTTTCAGAGGCCCTTTCTAGTGAGGGGGGATGGTGGAGAACAGCCTTTTTCAGTGAAGACATCAGTAAGTTTATGTGTACAATAATAAATTATATGTTACAGTCTCTATAAGCACAGAAGTTTGGCTTTCTTTAGTTTTAGAGAAGGCTGATGTCTCTCTCTGCTTCCATGTTGCTAAAGTAGAAAGTAATGATAACTGAATAAGCAGACTACATGTAAAAAAATAAAAAAACCCCCACTGATCATATAAACCAGCAAAATTTGTATTAATTAACCATTCAATAATGGCATCCTAAATTGAGGATTTTTTTTTTTTTTTACTTACACCTGCTTTACTTACACCTCTCATAACCTGATTTTTTTTTTTTTTACAGGGATTTATATTGCTTGATGTTTAAATAATAAAACATTAAAACATTTGTGTAAAACAAGCAAACAAAGCTCACTACCATCAACATGTCTTCTTCTTCTTCTACTTCAAAAACATCTTGTGCATTATATATTGACAAGTACAGTGTATTTTTTTGTAATCTGTTCCATGGACATGCTTGTTGTAGATTCTGGGTCATATAAGCGCAAGGATGCAGTCACATCCTGAACTCCTTGAGAGCATTGCCTATCCAAGGTCTTAATGTGACTGAAAGAGTATAATGTAAAGCATATTTAAGATTTCATGTTACTTCACTCTGGGAGTTTAACATAGACACAGCTTTTTTCCTTGTTTTATGACATCAACCAACCTTATAAAAGATGTCCCTGCCCAAGGTCAGGTATTTGGACAGGATGATACTTATGGGCCCTTCCAAACCAATAATTTTATAATTCTATGTTAAAAAATTACTTTGAGGGTTATGTAGTCGAACAGGGGAAAAACCTCTAAGTGTTGATCAAAATGCAATATGAAAATTCTACTGAAATCCTTGCAACAATTTATTAGAAATATAATAGTTGAGATTTTGAAGTGGGTTTTGCAGGTGTGTGTGTGTGTGTGTTTAGGTTAACTGATTTAGTTGAGTTTATTTTAAATTGTATGTCTTCCAAGATTTTATTGTACAGGATATTTTCTTAAGTTCCTTAAGTTTTTATGAACATTTTCTTTTAACCTGTGACATACAGCTTCTCCATATGAGAGATCTATTCTTAGTTTCACAATGCCATCACTGTTTTGAAGGCCTAAATTAAATATTAGTGGCAGTCTGAGAAGTGCACAGCTAAGTGTACAGCAAATGTCTTACATGCTGCCAGTGAAATCCCACACAGAAACAGAAAAGCTATCCAAGTTTTATGAAGCTGAGAGGAAACAGGAATAAGATGGGGGCGGGGCGGGGAAATCTGCTTCTGACCATTTCCAGTGTTCAGGAGTTTGAACTGAATATCACATTAAATCCCACACCTTTATTTATACATATGCAACTCAGATTTTACATGCCATAACTGGATACTGGATAACAAGCTGTCTGGATGTCCAGGCCAAGTGAGTGTTGGTGTTCCATCCAGCTGGTGCACAGTCACAGTGGTGTTCCCCAGGGCTGAGTATTGGGGCCAGTTTATCTTTAATGAATATCTGGAAAAGGGGATTGAGTGCACTCTCAGTGCATTTGCAGAAGACACAAAGCTGAATGGGAGTGTTAATCTGTTGGAGTCCAGGGCATTCCTTTGGCTGCCCTGGAGAGTCAGAGACCTGGACAGGGGGGGTCTGGGACCCCAGCCCAGAGCTCAGAGAGACACTGGCTTTGATCTCAGTCCATGGGAGAGGCTTCCTGCACTGAGAGATGAATTACAGGCCGCAAGAGTGTGAAAGACTGTAGTTTAGTATATCACAGGGTGAAAAAAAAATAAGTTTAGGTTTCTAACATTGAAGTGAATGGGGGCAAGATGGAGAATTTGGGGCGTTGTCTCCTACTTCTTCTTTCTTCTGCCCTCACTCCATTTTGGCAGTGACGTTGGCACAAAGTAGTTTAAAGAGATTGGGTCAAGGTAGAGATGACCTTTTAAGTAATAGTGATAGGCATTGGTCAGAAATAATAAACAAAGAATACGTAGCAATTAGTATAAAAGATAACAACAGCCCAGTTTGGGAGGAGTCGTCAGATGTCCAGGCAGCTGCAAACATCTTTGTTGGGCACTGAGAAAACTGTAAGATAAGAGAAATAAACGAAGCATGCAACCTTGAAAAATCAGAACTCGAAGACTCCGTCTCTTTCATCCGTTTGGCACAGAGATTTGCAGAGGGCAAAAAGACTCTAAAACCACATGAATGCCAGGGAACAAACCTGACATTGATCTGCTGGAGGGCAGGAAGGCTGTGCAGGGGGATCAGGACAGGTTGGATTCATGGGCTGAGGCCAATGGTGTGAGGCTCAACTAGGCCAAGTGCTAGGTTCTGTCCTTGGGCCACAACAATGTCAGACAGTGTTTCAGGCTTGGGACAGTGTCTGGTAAGCTGCCTAGCAGAAAAAGGCCTTTGCATGTTGGTCAGTAGCAGCTGGACATGAGAAAAGGTGTGCCAAAGAAGCCAAGAAAGCCAATGATATCCTGGCTTGTGTCAGCAATAGTGTGACCATCAGGCCCAGGGCAGTCACCCCTGTGCTGGTGGCACTGGTGAGGCCACACCTCCTGGGCCTCACATCACAGGAAAGACACTGAGGTGCTGGAGCATGTCCAGAGAAGGAAAGAGCTGGGCAAGGCCCTGGAGTACCACTCTGACCAGGAACAGCTGAGGGAGCTGCATGGGCTCAGCCTGGACAAAAAGAGGATCAGGAGGGACCTTCTTGCTCTCTAAAACTCCCCGACAAGAGGCTGTAAACCAGGTCTCTTTTTCAGTCTCTTCTCCCAAGTAACCTATGTTTGTGTGAGAAGAAATGGCTACAGTTTGTGCCAGGGATGTTTAGGTTGGATGTTAGTAAAAATTTCTTCACTGAAAGCATGACCAGGCATTGGAACAGGCTGTCCTGGGCTGTGGTAGAATCATCATGCTTGGAAGTATTTAAAAGACCCAATAGATGTGGTGCTTAGGGACAAGGCTTAGTGATAGACTTGGCAGTGCTGGACTTGGTGACCTCAGGGGTCTTTTCCAGCTTTAATGACTCCATCAAGAGGACAGCAAAAATAAAGAAGCAATGTCTGATAATGCTCAGGTTTCAGCCTTTTTCAAAACTCAACTTCCTCCATCTACTCATCTGCAGAGCATTAGCAGTGAAAGAGGACTCAGACCTGTCTTTGCGTTGCAGAGTGTAATTCTTCTTTTAAAAAATATGAGAGGCAAAGTAGGGGATAGAATGGATCAGAGGAAAGGTGACACACTGCAGAACATTTGACCCTTATAATTTTTCTGTACATTAACTGTTCTACAACTTTTTAAGTGTATATTTTAAGTGTATACTCTTCCATACTGATTTCAGAAATACAGCATCTCCAGTCTCCCTCATGATACATGGGAAACACTAAACTGCTGTATTTAGTTGGGTGAAGAAAAACTCAGATTAACTACAACATATTTAATGGTTACAGAAAGCTTTAATAATGATATATTCTATATATCCTTATATAATCCTATGTTTATAAAGTAATAATTACAGACTTACTCCCTCATTCACCATATGATGTATTTACGATTTTTCACTTCTATCACTCTGCCTCCTCCCTCCTCTTGTTGTTTGTCGTATCTTTTAATTTGGCCTTGCAACAGTTTTGCATGTGCCAGTCTCAGGTTCCAGGAATCTGAAGACATGAGAAGTCTGAATAGTAGGAGTTAATTATCCTTAATTTACAGACCAAGGTTATCCAAGATACATACAGTCTTGAAGATAACAGGTCTACAGTAAGATCTTCTGAGATTGTTAAAGTAAGGATTTTAAACACTGCTGATCTTTCTCCTCAGTAACCAAGGGTTTGGACAAGGAATAAGATCTTGAATTTAGATTTTTCTCTTGGAAGGTCTGCAAGCCAACATGGTAAAATAAATAAACTACATATTCTCAGGAGCAGTTCATTATTTATTTTCCTCTGAAGAAATAGAAGAGCTGTGTATTTCTCAGTTATGGTGTTGCTTTGCTTTGCAGTGGAACAGGTGGAAAAACATCATAATAGTGTTTCATTGAAGGCATAGAAGAGCTCTAAACAATCAACTGACACTATGTTTATGTTAGCAGAATGTGCCAAAATTCCCTGTTCTGACACAAAAGCAAACTGGCACAAACCCCTGCTGTCCCTACTATTTAATGCTTTAGTATGCCAAAGCAATAGAGTTAAAAGCAACCAGCCCTTTCCTTATCCAGTCTGGCTTTTAAATTGGAAGACTAAGACACCAAATTAGTTGTTTTCATCTCCTCTTGGTTTTGGATTTTTTTTTTTTAATTTTTTTTTTTTTTTTAATTATCATAATTGTATTTTGCAGCTTGGAAGCAGGAAGGGAGCTTGTCCTTATGGCTCAAATACCAATTAAATTCCTGTCTCTAACTCAAACTCTGCATAAAACTCAGCACAGACTAGTTTATTTTCCACAGTTTTCAAATACTATAATTAAATGCTGATATAGGAATCAGAATTCTCTTAGGTTCCTGAAATTGCCAGTAGAAAGAGACAAGTATTTCCAGGGGATAATTTAGACCACACATTTTCAAGTGAAGCAGCTACGATGAATCCAGGCCTAAAGTTCATGCTTACCTCAGCTTCCAGTCTGGAAAACTGTGGAAGTCTGCTTTTTATCATCATTTTTAAAAGCAGGGTAGGATCTATAAAATGTAGAACAGGTCTTTTGGCCCTACAACTGGTTTCAAATTCAGAGTAGCATTCCTGTTGTGGGCATGAAGTAATGCTGTCAAAGAATCACTACATGTCAAAGACTAAAGTGTTTCAAAACACCAGCATCCTGATCATAGCTTTGTCTTTCAGGTTATGAAATTGATAAAAGCTATTTAAACCAGACAAGTTTGCTGCAGGTTCTTATACACCATTTCTCTTCTTTATATCACTTAATAGTCCTTATCCCTTCTACTTTTTTTTTTTTCCATAGGCACTCTATATGTAAATAAATCCTCTTTACTACTGTAACTGATATCTATATATAATTTAACCATGTGGGAATAGTCCAGCACAAAATAATCTCCATGAAGGATGTTTAGAGTCACTGGAGGAGAAAGAATATGTACTTTTTTTGTTGCTTTGGTTCTTTTCCCTAGTACAGCACTTGCTCAAAAAAAAAAAAAGTATGAAGAAAGAAATGTTGAATGTGTGGATTGCAGGCAGCCTGTTCCTGACTGAGGTGAAGAGAAGCTGCATCATCATTTCAACCTCTATCCTTACCACCTGCAGAGTAAAAAATGAAATGTTGTCATGCATGACAAGGATAAATTCATGCTTACCTTTGTCCGTGAAAGGGAGGCAAGAAAAGTGAGTCTGAGAGGGAGTGATGGGGGAAAGAAATAAAGAAAAGAAACCCTCAACTAAATTTCAATTCCAGACATTACACACATTTATAATAGAAATACTACCTCCCAGCAAGACACAGAGAGTAAGAGTGAACAGCTAAACTTCTTGGCCCCCAAGAAATGGAGGTAAACAAACCTCTACTTTCTAGGGCTGGGGCTAAACCTTCGAGCAAAGAGTGAAAAGAAAAACCCTATGGCATAAAGGTGGTCAGGAGGCTTCAAATTAAACAATATAAGCATAGACATGAGTTAGTTACCCTTTGTTGTCATGAAAGGCAATGAAGGGAAATAAACATTTATACACCACACCCATCTTTAAGATGTTTATATAGTTCTGATCAACAGAAAAATAAAAGGGTCAATATATTTTCTCACTGCTAATCATGAAGCTAAATACATTACTAATCTACCTTGTAGATTTGAAAAGATAAGTGAGTAACTCCACTGTAAGATGTCTTTGCAGAAGAGCAGACCTGGAGATATGCATGTCAGATGGGTCTTGGCTTAGTCCATGCTCACCAGAATGCCAGACAGATCACCAGGCAGGCCTGTGCCCCGCTACCACCAGGTGACAGCTCACATATGGTCTGTGCCTAGGCATATATTCAGGCAGTAACAATATTAGGAAGAAATAAGTCTGAAGACAAGTTTATGGTTGTTCTTAATTGAACTTGAAACAAGATATTAATCTTGATAACTCAAGTCTGTTATTAGACTTGATGATGCAAAGTTTTTTGAAGTCCAGCCCTTGTAGTTGACAACAAGGGTGCTATAAAGGTTCCTTGCCTCTGTCCCTTAATTAAAGGGATTGCCAAGTATTCATGGAATAAGTTAATTTCTCTGCCACACAGTTCTGTAAACAACACATAAAATATAAATCTTCTGCTTGAATCTTAACTGCGACATTTCACATTTTAGACCAGTAAGATCAATATGTCAGGACTGTGGCTTTTCTACAATATTGTAATATTTTTACAATAACTGCATTTAATTGGCTCCCCAGATCATTTATAGATGTAATATAGCTGAAACCTTTGAGATTTCTGGATAGATTGTTAATAAAACTTGAAATATATATTTTTTTTATGGCAGTTTGGAAATATCTTAGAAATATCTCTGCACACTGAGGTGCAGGTCAGGTGCAGGTCAGGACCACATTTTAATGACTTCAACTACTTTGAAGACTATAGTCTGCCATTGTTTCCTCTTAGCAGAGCTAACTCAAGTGGTGGGAATCAAAGATTTTGTGCTGTAGGTATAAGATTCAGCACAGGCTGATGGTCTGTAATTGGAAACATTGCCTTCAGCATTGTGGAAGGATGTGAGGTTTTTGTCTAGTTGCATAACAGTAACCCTGTTTCTGTCTTTTTTTAACGACATCTTCACAGCTGGACTGACATAAGTCCTTTTAGAGGGTGTGTGTGTAATTTTTTTTTTTTTTTCCTTAATACAGTTCAGACTGCTGACATCTCCGTTATTTGTAATATTTGGAATTTGTCTTCATTCACTACTCTAGCCAAAATTTCCATTTCAATAATAAATCAAACAAAAATAGAAATTATAACAATTATATGACAAGAAACAGAATCCTGAAAATTATGAATGAAATTTAGCTGGGGAAGTGCAATAAAATGGGGAGGGGAGAGGAGGGGAGGGGAGACTAAAAGTAGGATTTATGAGACTTTGTTAAAAAAATTAGCACGTGTGTTATAACAGAAGTAAAGGGGTTTTTGGCAGATTTTTTAATGTCTCAATACATTGTTACTATATATAGGAATGCTGGGGTGGTTTTTTTTGTTTGTTTGTTTGTTTTGGTTTTGTTTTTTTGGTATTGGTATTTTTCCCTGGATTCTTCTCCCCTCACCATGTACTTACCCATTTTGCTTCATGCCTCATTAGGGTGCCAAGTCTAAACAGCCAGCTGGATGTGCCTGGCCTGTGTATGAGCATCCCTGCACCATTGTTCTGTTTGCTAACACTGCTCCCTCTCTCCCCTTTGAAGCTGCTCCAAAGGAACTTTATCCCTCTGTTCCAGCTGCCATTTCATTAAGCCCTTGCTTCACAGGATTTTCTACAACCGTTGACACATCAGAGCAAGGATGTAGCCATTAAAATAATGAAGGGGGGGAGGGGGGTGGAGGGAAGATCGAGGAAAGAAGAGAGGAGAACATTTCTGAAGTGAAAATTGAAAAGGAACACAAGGTTATTATTAAAAAAAAAAAAAAAAAAAAAAAGCCAGATAAAACTAACTTTCTTTCTTTCTTTCTTTCTTTCTTTCTTTCTTTCTTTCTTTCTTTCTTCTTTCTTTCTTCTTTCTTTCTTTCTTTCTTATTTCTTCATTTCTTCATTTATTTCTTTATTTCTTCATTATTTCTTTATTTCTTTCTTTCTTTTCTTTCTTTCTTTCTTTCTTTCTTTCTTTCTTTTTTCGTTCTTCTCTTCTTTCGTTTTTCTTTATTTCTTTCTTTCTTTCTTTCTTTCTTTCTTTCTTTCTTTCTTTCTTTCTTTCTTTTTCTTTCTTTTCCTCTCTCTCTTTTTCTCTTTCTTTCTTTCTTTCCTTCTCTCATCTCTTTCTCCCTTTCTTTTTTTCTCTGTTTTTTAATCTCTGATTTCCTCATTGTTTAACTCCTTTGTAGACCTTTGCTCTTGTAGAAAATTTGCACTCACCTATGTGTGCAAACAGAACAGACAGTCACAGTTGTCTCCAGACCTCCTTCCCAACCCTTTCATCATATCAGAGAGGTCCGGAATCTTCTGAAGTGGAAGGTCACAGTCCAGATGAGGGTTTCTTCTTGTTTGTTTTATTTTAGTGGCATTTTCGTTGGTTGGTTGGTTTTGTTTTTGTTTGTTTGTTTGGGGTTTTGTTGTTGTTGTTGTTGTTTTGGGGGTTGTTTGTTTGTTTGTTTGGGGGGGGTGTTGGTCAGAACTCAAGGGTGGTAAAAGCAAAACATCTTGTCTGAACTTCTCTCAATTTCTTTTATGTGCCTGGAGGAGAACAACACACCTTGCAATCCATTTCTGAAATAGCCTAAAACTCTATATTCTGGGATTTTATCAGTGGTGAAATATAGTTTTCAGAAGTGCACTATGACAATCAGCATTTGCAAAGGTTTGTACTGTGTATTGAGGAAAATCAGTCTTTAACCCTGAGTGCAAATCACCTCATCACTATTCCTACTTTAAATAAAAGAGGTTAGGTAAGAGACAACTCACACTGAAAAGCATCCAACTCCTTTACAACTCCTCTAAATTATCTTATTTAATTGGAAAAAGTCCAGTTTAGCCTGAATAATTTTGTAAGGATTGTGCCCAAAGATCACAGAAAATTTTTGCCAGTTCCAGTACCTCTAGAATTCTTTCCTAATCATTAGAAAATATCGTCAGCTCTGAAAATACAACTTTGTCCATATGAAATCTGAGTTAATTATGGAAGATACCTCTTTCTACCCCATGACTAGAAAGAAAGTTCCCAACTTAGGCACCTCAGTTAATTGCCTAAATTTAGCTAGGAAAAATCTAGGCCAGAGCAGATCCTGCAAGGTCACACAGCATGATTATGACAGAGCTGGGATTCAGATCACAGGGGTCCTAGTCCCAGGCAATACTATCACAAGACAGTCTTTCCTCCAAGTAATTAATTCTCATTTTGAAGGTTTCAGCTGAGGTAGTGGTACAGAGCCACTATTTGTCTTGTGTAATTATTTATGCTACTATCCATAAAACCCTTAGAAGCAAGTTATGAATATATTTCTGAGTATTTTTATTCTTAAATGTTTTGGACTCCAGCACCTTTGCATTTTTATTTATATTAATATATATACACAGATACTTATGTATGAATATACATCTGTGTGTTTTCACATAGATATGTCAGAGTTATTTCTATTGAACGAACACTTACAGTTTATTTTGAATTTATAAGACATAGTTTTTTTCAATGATGGCAAAAACGTTTCAAAATATTTTTCTTTTTGTCTTTTTCCACCATAACACTTTTCTTTTCTTTTCTTTTCTTTTCTTTTCTTTTCTTTTCTTTTCTTTTCTTTTCTTTTCTTTTCTTTTCTTTTCTTTTCTTTTCTTTTCTTTTCTTTTCTTTTCTTTTCTTCTCTTCTCTTCTCTTCTCTTCTCTTCTCTTGTTCTCTCTCTCTTTTTTTTTTTTTTTTTTTTTTTTTTTTTTTTTTTTTTTTTACAGCAGGCACATCTGCCCTGTGGATGAATTTATTTCCTCAATCTCATGGTACAATATTGCATTTCAGTTGTCACTTTTGATTTATCGTTACTTTAAACATTAAATCTTCCTTTGCATTTTTATTGGTTTCATTAAAAACATTCTGCTTGGCTTTTCATTTATAACCTATATCAAGGAAAAAAAAAAAAAAAAAAAAAAAAAAAAAAAAGGAAGAACTAAAAAAAATCCTAGCTTCTGCCTGTCTCTTTTCCCTTCCTCTCTCTCATTCAGGAAGCTGCCTTTCCATTTCACCCATTTTTCCAGGTGATAAAGTCAAAGCAATCCACTAGCCACATGGGAATAAAATAAATACATTTTAAACTTAGAATTTTTTTTTGTTGTTGGAAACAGAGTTTGTGAAAACATTTATTAAACCTAATAACTTTTGTATTTAATGAAGCACAGAGCATATGTCAGAAGTATGGTGTCCAAAAGGCAGAAGCACTGAATAGTTTATCTGGCAAATGTGTTACACAAGGTTTGACCCTTAAATTGAGCACTGGGAGAGATAAATAGGGTAATCAAAAGCAATCCCTTACAGTCACATGAACTTGGAGCCATCTGGTCAAAGCAAAAATAAATCAGTAATGCAACTGGAAATTATCTGTAAAGACCTTTGGGGATTGGTTGAAGCATTACTACAGTCTCTTTCATATCAGAGAATTTGAAAGAAGAGAAAAAGAGAAAAAAAAAATCAACAAAAAGCCCAAAACACGATAATTGCATGTAAAGATGAATAAAGTGACCCTAATTAACACAAAGGCCAAGAAGCCAACAATGTACTCTTTTTTTTCTTTTTTATTTTCCCTAAAAATGTTGGGTTTGTGAGGGAATAATTCTTCCATTCTTTCCAGAAAATAAATATATATCTTAGGTATAAGACTTCCTTTTTTCTATGCTCAAATGCATGAAGAATTAAACCATGTGCATCCAGCTATTGAGATTTGATAGAAGGTAAAATGTTTTCTTTTTAATTTCTTTCTCGCTTAGATTTGTTTTTCCCTTTCCACATCTGCACTACACCCTGCCCCAAGTAAGAAACAACAACCTCACATTTACTCATTCAGATTAGAGTGGGCATGTAGGGAGCAGGAAGCCTCCCTGTTCTTCCTCTGATTGGAAAACTGAAGAAAAGGCAACAGAAGCCTTGAGTTAATGAGAAATGTTTGCAGGAATTAAGCAAAAGTGTTGTGACTCTCCTTGAAGTAGTTACCCGAATTAACTTGCAGATAGCAAGATTTAATCAGATGACTGATTATTTTCTTTCCCTCACTGTGAATGTTTGGAAGCAGCAAACTTGATGTCAGATTCTAAATTTGTGGGATTTTGTACAGTTTATCTTTCCAGTGGTGGTATGCTGCTGGAGAGGAAATATCAGGTTGATAGCCCTTCAGTCTGAAAAGAAGTTAATTCTAGAAAGGTGTAACTGGGTTATCCTCAACCTATCTGGCTCAGATATGGATAGCAGGACAGGCAGAGCAGCCTGCAGCTCACTGCAATATTTCTAGGATATGGACTCCATCCCAGAAGGGTTTTGGGATTCACACTGGCCACAAAACTGCACCACCTCAGCAAATATGCTTAAAGGTAGTATGTCCATACTGTCTGTGGAGACCAAAGGGCGGACATCTTCTGAAAGAAAGAGCATGTCCCGCTTTCCATAGCGGATGTCCCATGTTTCTCCATAAAGGACTCGTGCTAGTAACCTCTTACTGTGCCATTTGTCTATGTAAACTGCAGTTCCTTGGATGGCAAAAGTCTCAGACTATACAGACCTTCTGTATAGGTTCTACAAGAGTCACGCCTTTGACTCCTTAGAATCTTTTTGAGATATTAAAATTGCGGCAATTAAACAATGGAAAAGAAAGTAGAATGTATGACCATGAAAAAAAGGGAAATCTTATATCCTTCTTTCATGTATAATGAATAACAGCTTCTGTTGGGGATTTTCTTTCCATTACTCTGCAATACTTTATTCTTCTGAATAAGCTTATTATGTGAAGATTGAAACATTAGGATTAATTACATCAAATGCTGGTGTAAACCCTAATGAAAAACATACATCTCTTGCAGAGCCTGTATTCCCTGGAGAAATCTTAAAAATATTGACTTTGACATTTTTTGCTGTGTGACTGATTGCATCAGTTGTATAAAGCACATTACTAAGCATCATTTTGTATATGTGTCTAAGTGTGCATATGAGTGTGTGTATGCATGGATATATGCCTCCCCAGATAAGACAAAAGGATTTGTTGAGTCTAAATTAGAGCTCATATTTCCAAAGAGGTTGCCTCTTTCATCAGGATGATTTTGTTTCGATTATCTCTGGACTCTCTCCCTCCCTTCTCCCACCCCCTTTATCTCTTTGCAATAATGCCTGTGTTTGATCTCTATGTAAATAAACCAAGCATCAGGAACAAACTAATGGATCCATCATGGAAGCTTGAAAATAAAGTTGAAAAAATTGCTTACACTGTTCATTCACCCAGAGGGTCTGTGCATCTCCTTGCTGAAGGTTATGGAAATTTAGTTGGTGATAGAGAAAACTTCATAGATTACAGTAGGAAATGTTCAAAGACACAGAAGGGAGAGAGGTGCCCTGTTCTCCTTGACTATCAATGTGGGTTGAGCGCCTCATTTACATTTGTGACTCTGAGACCTGCCCCGTAGATTCAAGGCCTGAAGGAACCATTATGTTCAGCTTGCCTGATCTGAGGCATTAAAAAGGCCTGAGGATTTCACCTAAAAATGCCTGCAAGAAGGAGAAAAATTGTGGTGGAACAAGACAACCTAGAGTGCTGTTCACATTTCATACACAATCTTGTTAATTAGCAAACAGACTTGGTACCTGTACCTTCCTTCTCTATCCCACTCCCTGGCTGAAACAATTGTTGTAATAATAGGTGCAGCCTCTTCCTTTGACCAGGTCACAACATTCAATGGCAAAATTTCTCAATATGTGTTCATCTCACATTACTTTGCAAGAGCTATTTAGAGGTAAAAGCATCTATGTAATTTTAAAAACTGGATGAATAATTCAATTTGTGTAATAAGTATTTGTTGCCTTATTTCCAGTAAAATCATATTCTGAACTGGTGAAGCTGCAAGAAACACTGAAAAACTTAACTCTGAATGCATACAATGAAGAACTGTAAAATAAGATATTTTCTTGCTTGATATTCAGAAGCCCAGAGAGAACAGAGAGCATAAAAGAAATGTTTTGGAATGTTCAGTTCATTTGGGTGAACAGTATGCCAAACAACTCTATGTCTCCAATTTCCTACTTCTGTTATCATCACAGCATAGAAGTGCCCATATACTTAGAATATTTTCTTTTCTGAATGTTCAGCTGATTTATGTTTCCACATATCTATCTATCTATCTGATTGGTGTCACTGTGTATACACACAGTTGGTTTGGGGATTTTTTTTTTTTTGCTTTTATTTTAAAATATAGTTCTGTGTTCCAGTATGTCTCTCTTTTATTTGGGTTTATTCAAAGGCATTTTTCTCCTGCCTCATTAGAGAGTAATTTTTGGAAAGGCACCATTTTTAAGACAAAGAGTAATACCCTGGAGTCTAAAAATGGGGAAGAGAAAAAAAAGCTGATTTATGTTAAGGCATATAAGACTTGAAAATATACCCCAGGGTGAAATAAATATAATACACAATAATATCCTTGCTTTGCCTTGATGTACATTACAGTAATATTATGAATCACTCTGTACAGTTCTGTATTCATTGGAGAATTCTGCCAGGGACAGGTTCCCAGAGGCCTTGACACACTCAAAATGGGATAATCTCTGCCCTAGGGATGGGTGAGAAAGAAAACAGAATATCATTAACAGTTTAAGGTCACTCTAGAAAAACAATCTTGTACTTCTAAGTGAGTAGTGCAGATCTTCTAAACACCAATCACATTGTTATGATATTTTACTCATGAGGCTGTTATTCAGACCACCAGGCTTATTCAAAACACTAATGAAATAAGTATTCAAAGCCAGAAATATGGCCAAACATCAAGCTAGCTGTTGACACAGTTATCATGTCTAATAACAGCTAATGAATGCTGCAAGCAAACTTGTGGGGCTGGGGGATGGTGAAGGAAGGGAAAAGAGGGAGTTACATTATGAGAAGGAAGGACTTTCATGGGAGCAATATGTCTTACAATCTAATTGCTCTGTGTTTTATAGAACTTGATCATTAGGGTATCCTGCTTATGATACCGCAGAGATGTAATGGTGAAATAAAGCAAGAGGCTATTAAACAGAAAGTTTAAATATAGCTACAGGGACAGATACTTCATGACAACTTGACAGATGTCTTGAAGTGATCACTGGTTCCTTCATCACTAATTACAAAATCATTTGTCTTAAGGAAAGGACAAAAGAGAAGTAATTATGAAAAACATGATTCTTAAGGGATAAAAAAGATAACATCAGTTTAAAACATTGAAGCAATCATAACCATTTAGAATCATTATTAGTTTGCTTGAGCCGATGACAGCTTGGATTTCGAAGCCAGTGGGAACAGAGCTTCCTATGTCGAAGAGAAGAAAACACTCAATTTCTTGTTATGCTAAACTTATCCTCAGACTCCAGAGATTTCTTTGATGAACAGTTCATTAAAATTTCCAACCGCAGATGAATTTGAACTAAAATACACAAATGTTTTAATTATACATTCCTTTTTAATTACACTAATGACTTGTAATGTGTTTATGTTGGTTTAGAGTTTAATTTCTTCTCTTAGATTAGGTGGTTGACTTAAGGATTGTGCTTTTCAGTAAAATACCATGATTCATCAATGTTTGATCAGGAGTTAATCCAAAAATATTAAAGCTTTGCAATCCTTGGAGGAATAGTAATGCACACACATACACAAGCAAAATTGTATTTTCCTTTCATGTGTTTAAGGGGCAGTTAAACCTTTCCAACAGTACACAGGAAGGCACAAGTGTCAGGAGACAGAAGCAATACTGACAGAGACCTGCTGCTATTGAGACTGAAGTTGGGAAAGGCATGGCAAAGTAAAAAACTAGTTCCTGTGTCAGCCAGGGTTGGTTGGATGATTGGCACTCTGGAAGGAACAAGGTTGCCTTTCACACTGTTTTGTGCACTTTTTTTTCTTAATCACAGGCCAGTCTATGAAGTGTGTTTAGAGTACAAGGATGACCTATAGGGAATCGCTGAGAGATTTATGATGTTTAAATTTAGGAATCTAATCAAACCTCTTTCTGTGGGCTTATTCTAGTCCCTGGAAGAGCCCGGCACATCCAGAGGGTGGTTTCCATCTGTTTCAGGAATCCATATGAATCATGGTTAATCTGCCATGGATATATATGTGTTTTATGCAATGTCTATAGAAGATGAGGAAGTTACTGGTTTAGTGACCATGCCCCAAATGTGGATGACTAAATTTGGGTAATGCGGTCTTAAATTCTGCTGGACTTCATAAATATCTAACATGAAATGGGGCCAAAATCTGAAACTGTTTTAAAGTACTACTAAAAAAGAATGTGTCAGGAACAGATCAGTTCACAGCTCTAATTTGTACTACATATTACTGAAGCGTAGAGTAACATGACTGGATCCTTATTGGTTCCCTATCACTTTTACTGTGTCTAAGGACAGGTCCAGTACTGGGGAGTAGTGGTTTGCACTTTTAAAGACACCTTCCAATACCCACAGGCTGCTTTTCATTCCTGTCTTCTCCCTTACTTTTTCTCTGAATAATTTTCCCGTGTCCTATCCACCTCTAACCATTGTCTGTCTATAGCTTATGTTTGTGAAACCTCATGAGGTCTGGCAATTCTGAGAAATGCATCTTGAGTTTCAGGAAAGAAATTAAAAAGTGATAGTTTCTAATAAAGTATTAGGGCAGGAAAGGTAAGGAAATTACTACTTGCTCTTATGGCCAAGTGGCTAAATCAGAAAGGATGCTTAGTTAGGATGAGGAGAAAACATAACGATCATGAGCAGGATCAGAAGCAAGCCTACTGGAATATATGGATTGTCTCTTGATAAATGGAAAATATACAAATCTCTGCACTAATGCCTGAGTGAGTCTGTAGGAAAACTAAGCCATTTCTAGCTTTATGCCTGTATTCCTTAAATTCACCAGTCCATGCATTCTCTTCACTGACACGTTACAATCACTCTGATGTTTCAGAGAAGGGTTACTGCTAGAGGTATCTTAGTCCTGGGGTGTTTGTACTTGCTGAGTGTCCATGTCAAAAAGTAGGTTGCCAGATTTCAGTTGGACCCACTGGCTCAGCCAGCATTCACTATCTCAGATACTACAATATCATCCAAAAATGCTCACAGCAACTGAGGTTTTCTTTGAAACAAATCTGTCTGCTTATCCTCTTTTGAATCCTTGTTTATTCTTCTTTGGCTTCAAGGCCAATAAATAAATAAGAAAGCATGACAATAGTCCCACTGCCCAGGGGTTGGAAGTATATTGCAAATTATGTAAATTGTTTTTCTCTCATAATTTTCTTATGGTTTGCTTGCCTGGCTGCTGTCTGTAATATCTTACAAACTCTTTGAGACAGAGTGACCTTTTTGTTGTTGTTGTAGTTGTTGTTGTTATGTACATTCTTAAGGGTGGTGGGAATATTGCCTGTGACTATTGATCATAATTACTTTTTTTAAAAATGGTAAAGCCATGGTCTGGTCAAATCTGAGATGGATAGATTTCTAACTAATTTTATGAGGATCTTTCAAAATCAAGCAGTAGTTCTGAGCAACAGCAAAAGCTACCTTCTCCCAGGTTTTCTATCTGTCACAAATTTTAAGCAGAAGGAAATGTAAAAGTTCCTGAGAAGTCACTGTGGCAGGGGGAGGAGGAATGAGAAAAAGTTCTGCACTAATAGAGACTGTCTTCATATGGAAGGAAGGAATATGTTAGTGTTCTGCTTCATGATACGTTTTTCATACTTTCTGTATTTCAACCATACTGGGCTCTCTTCTGCCCAAAAAAACATGCCATTCACTAGAAATTAAAAGTTGCTACTGAGTTGATGAATTTGGGTGTTTTCATGAGATCTGCCTGGCATTTGGAGATGCAGCAGCACAGATCCCACTGGAGAGTATCACAGTCCCCTTTTGTCATAGAATGAAACCAGCTTAAGATTAAATTAGGGTAAAATCTCATAGCTGAATTAGTGACATGATCAGATGCTCACAGTGAGACATTGAGGAAGATGAAATTGTCTATCTGCCTTTTTTGGTGGATGGGATTCAGCTCTATAAATGTGAACATTGCAAAAGTATCTATAAAAGCTCCATCTGTGCTGCTTGTCACTAGAAGAATTGGACAGTGCTAGGATGCAATTAATTTATATCAGAAGAGATCTTCAATGTGGGTCATATAAATTAGTCCTGAGAAAGATCTTTTATCATTGAAATCCAGCTATGTCTATAATGAAACTCACTGAAGTTAGATGAAATGAAGGCAGTCCAAAATGTTGTGCTGTTGTCAGATAATAAAAGCAAAACCTGTATCTATTTGTGTTATAAGTGTCATTGGTAAATATGATGATTTCAGAGATTTCTGTATGCTTGTGTTAGTGCTGTGGTCAATGGACAGACATAAATTGTTCTGCTGATTCTTCAGATTGGCCAAACCCATCTCAGTGAGTGCTCAGCTGTTAAGTTTTCCTAACTCAATCACAGCACTGAGCTAACATAGGTTACATTAAAGACTTCAATTTTTATAAAGGGTATATAGAAAAACACCTTATATCTTAAAATAAACAACAACAAAAAATTTTAAAATAACACAAATCTTCCTATGTCTTACCACATAGAAAGAGCTCTTATTTCTTTTTCTGCTTTGGATTGTTCATGGGAACTTTACACGCCAATTCATATCTACATATCCTATCAGTCAGTGCTTCTTCACAGCCACATTGTGAAGAGAAATACATGCAAGATTTTGAATCTTTTGAAACCTCTGTGGCTTGACTAGAAATACTCACTAAACGACAGGTCTTGAATGTCTTCATGTTTTACACCACGCCTAAACAGGGTGGAAGGAACAACAGCCACTGAATTCAGTTGAATTTAAATGGATTAGTCAGTGGCTAGCTGGTTTACACCATTTGGTAGGATTGACATATTTTTTACGCTTGTTTTTACCTCCCTCTTTCCTCTCTTTTAGGTAGGTTATTGGTTTGCTCCAAGTGAAGGAAGGTAAAGTGTGCTTCAACATGTATATGAAGCATGGCATTCTAATACACACTGTCACCCTTCCACAAAGCTACAGTAAGATAAATAGAGCAATAGCCATATTTTACACTCTATGAAACCCAGATCCTCTTTAAGAAATGCCTTATGTGCAATGCATAAGCTTGCTAGCTTATTTATCAACATATACTTATGTAAAATGTAAACAGATAGGATATTTTTGTTTACTGATAATCCAATATTTACTTGTGGAAAGCACTCAAGTGTATGTCTGAAGAATGGAGGAGAGCCTGAAAAGATTCAAACATTTTAGGAAACAGTGAGGTATAAAACCACAACACAACAAGCTTGTAATTAACCCTGCAACTCCCTGAAGGGATTATGGGTTAGGGTCTGGTTTGTAATGCAGAAGAGCATCTCTTGAAATTCTGTGTTCTAAGCCAAAGCTGACCATTTGTGGAATATATTTTACAGTAGTCTTTCCTTTCTTTTATTGTGTTTTTTGTTTGTTTGTTTGTTGGGTTTTTTTTTTGGTTTGTTGTTGTTGTTGTTGCGCGTGTATGTGTGTGTGTGTGGGCAGTTTATTCATTTTTGGCCTTTAATTGAGCAGGAGTAAACCAATAACTTATTTTAGAATAAGAATAATCACTCTTTGGGATAATCTCCCCCCAAAAATGGTGGATTCCCCAATGCTGAACACTTTTAAGGTTCAGTTGGACCAGGTAGTGGGCCATACTGGTCTAGACTCTGATTTTTCCAAGATGGGCTGGATCAGATGATACTTGAGCTCCCTTCCAACCATGGAATATTGTATGATTCAATAGAGCCCTGTATCTTCATTAAGACTGGGTACTAGGTTTGTATTGGAATTGTATTATTTTTGAAATATTTTAAATATATGAAGATTTCTTAGCGACAACTAATTTTCAGCTCTCTTAAAGGCCTCAAGTAGATCTCAACTTTCTCACACAGAACAACTGCAATGACAAAGGTCCTAGCTGCTTCTCTTTTCTATCCTCGGTTTCAGGCAATGTAGATTCTAGATGTAATATAGGAACTGAGAAATGGGAACAGTTAATGAAGCCTGGACCTGAATTTATGAAGATATGGGTCATTAGGCAGCGTTCCAAAGTTTGTATGGTGAGTCAGTATTTCACAAGATTTTTTGAGAAGAGACCTTGGCTTTGAATTTGACTTAAAAAGGAGGGAAAAAAAAAAAAAAAAAAAAAAAAAAAAGGCGCCTAGAAGTATATAGGATAAGAATTTTATAGCTGGTGCATTGATTGCATCAAATACAAGAACTGTGAATGCAGATAAAATGCACAAATCCAAATTCAGTTTGTTCTTCCCAATGTTGTGTGGTATACTTACAGTACTAATTTTTACATTTCTAAAATAATTTCACGTGACTCATCTCCAGTTGCTTTATAAAAGTAGTGGAGAAGTGCTTTAGAGTTCTTGGAAGAGCTGCAATGTCTTCTATTTTGGGGTGGGTTTCACAGTTGTACTATGAAAAACTTTTCCAGTAATTCTCAAGACTTTTGTTATATCATTTTACAAATCTGTTCTGGGTCTTGTCAATGTAAAACAAACAAACAAACAAACAAAGAAGCAACAACAAAAAATTGTATGTTTTCTCAAATGATAGTGAAATATTTCCCTTACTTGCTATCTTACTTTCCATGTATTTTCCTGTCCTCAGCATCTTTTCTTCCTTTATGTCTGTATGTGGCTTCAGTGAGACACTGAGCTGAAAGTTGCCTATGGTACCAGAAGACATCGTCACACTGGTCATACATGGATTTAAAGATCTTTGTGAATTGGCAATGGCATGCCTGTAGTTTTCAAAGATTCTGGAAGTAGGTAGTATGTGGAAGTGATTTATAAATTGGAACTATAATCTCTCCATTGATTGCACTAAACACCAGATTAGGCTGATTGTTATTTTGAATTAGTTTTGTTATGTGGTTACAGCCAGGTTTAAGGATTCACATTAAAACAGCTTCAGCTTAGAAGGGATTCTGTATCACACCAGGAACAATAGAACCTCTTGACTAGTTCAAATTTGGGTTTATTCCGTAACACTGTATTCTCATCATCAGAGCTCCAAATTTGTCTTTGAGACTGTATATTCTGTTTTGCTATTAATTTGGACTTTCAGCTGCACTGAATGCTACTGTGGACTGTTCCTTATCATTCATATCCCACTGCATCATGCAAATTGCTGATTCCCATGTGTAGTGGGTTGACTAACAAAATCAGAGCACAATAATGAGAAGTAAAATAAGACTTTAAAAACACCTTTCCCTCACCCTTCCCTCCTTCCCAGCTCTACCTTCTGCCTCAGTGGTGCAGGGAGATGGGAATGGTGGTTACAGTCAGTTCATCACACATTGTTCCTTCTGCTGCTCCTGAGAGGTGTCCTTCCACTGCTCCAGCATGGGGACCTTCCCACAGGGGACAGTTCTCCATGAACTCTCTGACACAGGTCCATCCCTTGGGCAAAAGATCTTCACCAACTCCTCCAAGTGGCTCACCATTCCATGGCTGCAGTCCTTCAAGGATAGGCTGTTCTAGCGTGGATCCCCCAATGGATCAAAATCCTACCAGGAAACCTGGATCCCTCAATGGATCAAAATCCTACCAGGAGCCTGGGCTCCTCCAGGGGCTGAGTTGGATCTCTGCTCACCCCATGCCCTCCCTGTGCTGCAGGGACACAGCTGCCTCACCATGGGTCGCTCCAGGGGCTGCAGGAGATTCTGAGCTCCAGAGCCTGGAGCAGCTCCTGCCCCTCCTTCTGCACTGCCCTGGGTGTCTGCAGGGCAGCTCATCACACATGTTCTCACCTTGCTCTTCTCTGGATGCAATTAAATTTGTGTAATAGCTTTTTTTATTATTCTTGGATACAGGCCTCTTATGACAGAAGCCTTGCTACCAACTCTAATTGTCCCAGCCTTTACCTTGGCAGGATCCATCCTTGAGCTGCCTGGCATTGTCTCTATCAGAAACTGGTGAAGCTTCCAGCAGCTTCTTGCAGAAACCACCCCTATAGCCCTCTTGTTACCAAAACCTGGCCATATAAACCCAACACACCAGGATGATCTGCATCTATCATCATGACATACAATTAAGTTAAGAAAAACTTTAAATCAACTTCCCAAACAGTACTTTGGAACTAAAGGGTAAAGTGGAAAAGGAGAAGCCTACAGATTTGGGAATTTTATCTAAATTCAAAATATTCCCTTATAACTTGTTAGTTCAAAATTTCCTGTAGACACAGGCAAAAAGAAAACTGCAGCAAAACCCTGTCTTGCTAATTAAAACACCCCTGAAGCATAGCCAGGTGAGATAGGTGAGATATTTAACAAACATTAAAGAAATTGTAAAGGGTTTATTTCTCAGATCCACTCTCCCAATAAGATCTTAGGTTTTAAAATTGTTTTCTGGAAGTCAGACATCAGACACAAATCAGGAGTTTCTAGGAAGTCTCTGGGCATTTATTTGCACTTACACCAAATATGATGCCTCACAGATCACTGTGCTCAGTGGTCCCAGCGCCCTGAGAGTGTTCTCCTCTCCTTTTTATTTGGATACCCACGCTTAAGGACAGCTCTCTGATATGACTCAGGTGTCCAATTTTGGTTGAGTCTGTTCTGACAAAGTATTTGTGTGAAGCATCTTCAGTGGCTCCCTGCTTTTGAAATTTGCTTTTAGTGCAGGGCTCCTGACATTCAACTGAGCTGTAGGAGCTCTGTTGCACTGTGTGGCAGTCATGCCCATCCCTGATTGTGCCCCCTGTTAATACAGGTCCTTTCCTGCACGCTGACCTACAAACCTGGCTCTCCAGCTTGATGTCAAGCGTGTCTCATTGTCTTGGACACTACTGGCTGTCATGGGACATGATTTTGAAACAGGTTACTGTCTCCAGCTCTCATTCTGATCCTGGATTGCTTATTTTCCTTGGATTTATCACATCACTGGGAACTTGTTTGGCGAGCACTGGGTGATGACCTCAGCCTGGTTACCCCCTCTAGACACTCTCCCTGGTTGGGCATTGTGGGACAGTGAACTCTGTAGTTGAGGCCACTGCCCTGTCTGTCTTGCCATCATATCTGAGAGGAAATAACCGCACATATAGTCTGGGTGCTAACTAGGTAAAAACCAACACTGCAGAACCTGAGAGCTCCTAATGGGCAAAACTTGAACACAAGCTGCAAGTATGTCTTGGCACAGATGAAACTAACTGCATTCTGCATTTCATCAGCAGACGTGGAGCTTGCAGTCCTGGGAAGTAATAAATTTCCACCATTTGGCACAAGAGAGGATTTTCTTAGGATCTTGCTTCCCCATAGAAGAAGGATGGACATGAACATGGAGTGAGACCAGTCCAGCAGTGCAGCCTCAGGATGGACAGAACGCTACATCTCAGAACAAGAAGTTGGACTAGATGACCCCTGGATCTCTCCTTCAAACTAATTTATAATTTATAGTCTTCAGACAAAAGAATTTTATTGCCAGCTACCTTCCCATACCAATAAGATCACTTGCTAAGAATTCCGTGGTGATCAGTGAAATCACAGTTACATTTTCTAGAGGGGGACATGAATTGCTGTCTTCATTAAAAAAAAATCCCTCAAAGAGGCCTCAGGTGAGTTAATCTAGTTTCTTTTGCAAGCATAGACATGAAGACCATTGAAATTATAAACTAGAACATTCACAAAGGTATTTAAACTTTCCAAGTTGATGTTTCAGTTAATTCTGATTAACAATCTCAAATCTTCCTTGATTAATTAACCATCTCTCCTGCAACGGGAAACAGGAGAGATGCACTCCTGAACCTTGTACTTCTGCTTTTTGAGAGCGTTGTAATTATTGGCCTCTTCTTTTGCTCAGGGCCCTGAATGTGGATGCTTCTGGTTGTTATGTCCAGAGTTAAAATCACACTAATGTAGAACATGCAAACTTGGCCTGTCTGGCATTTGGGGAATTCTTTCTCTTTTGTAGGATGGTGATTTGTCTCAAGTGTTTAGGCAGCTGCCATTGCAACTTTGCATTTCAAAATTCTGATAATTTTAATTCATCTGAATTCTGAATTAGGTGATTATTAATTAAGACTTGAAATCGGGTACCCCGTACTGCCTTCTGAGAGTTCAGCTAACTGACTTTGAGAACACCTTCTGGTTTAGGTAGCATAACTAATCTAAAAGAAAATATGTTAACTACAACTCCATATTTTGACACACATATTAATTTCTGAAATATAACACCTTAGTTCTTATCAAAGGTAGGGACAAGCTCCCAAACATATTTTTGAAAATTAAGGAGCTTGAATTTTAATTTTCAGATAAAAGTATAGACCATCCAAGATTGCTAAAAGGCTGTTTCTCCCATTCCTTCTTCATGGTAAAGACCATGGACTTCAGCTGTTTTTGTGTTGGGTAAATTAAATCCCAACTAGATTCAGGGAAAGCATCTTCCTTACTACAATATTGCCCAGTTAGATTACATACTGCAATCACAATTAAAAAGCCAACACTTGCGACAGCACAATAGGAAAGACATGGCATAGAAAAATAAAGCAGTACATCAGATAATATAGTTTAGTGACTGTAACTGATGGCATTTTAATGATACTTATATTGCTATTTTAATTCTTCATTGGAAATATCTAGTAGAACCAGATTAAAGTAGCAGTCACAGTTATTCTGTGTATTATATTATTCTGATTTATTCATTTAGCTGTGTAATTATTGCTCAGTTTAGGATCTGAAGCCAACCCATAAGAGTTAAAAAAATTATTTTTGTAGGATGATGATTTCTTAGGACAAAAACAGTGCCATTTAAAAAAAAAAAAAAACCAAAAAAAAGATGAACTCTCTGTGTTGATGTATCAAGGTGTTTCATTTTGCTTGTGATGATATGTACATAAACTATTTTTAACAGAGAAATAAAATCTGAAGAAATAACATAATGTAAACCTCCCATTTGTATGGAGATAAAAATATTCTTCCTTCAAAGCCAAAGCTTCATCAGACTAATACTGTCCATAGGATGTTTTTACTCCTGATAAAGGAAAATGTTTAGTCTATTATGGAGACTCAAATTTAATTATATTCTCTTTAGGAGAGACAGAGTTGTAACAGCTTTTAAAATTATTATTATTATTTTATTTTTATGATACTTCTTGTGGGTTGTTTTTAAGTCATTATGTGACAAGAAAAATTCTCCAAAGACTATTTCACTCTATCATAAATAAGCCTTTTTTAAGTAGATGTATCTAATCTTGCAAGTTTCAGGATAGCTTTCATTGTCTTCTTTTCAAAGCTACAATTCATTACAAATATGGCAACTACCATGACTCATTTTTCATTATTTATTATGTCCAAAACCAGTGGTGGATTCTACATGCATTTTCAGGCATCCAGCCACAGAGATTTATGAGTCAGTGCAGCCCTATTTATGGGTGGAGTTTGGCTCAGAAGTTATTCAGGATAATGAATGAGTTGCTATATTTGGTATCAACAAGGTATTGGGACAATTCTGTAAAACCAGAAGATAGGAAAAAGAAAAAGAAAAATCAACACTTGCTCAGTAATAAAATATAAGACTAAATCCTAAAGACCTTCCTTCTTCTATTTTCCTGATGATTTCATTTTTCCTCAGGCACAAGCCTCTGGGAATACTGAGGTTTTCTACTTTGTTTGTTTGTTTGATGTTGGTGTTTTTTTGTTTGTTTGTTTGAAGGGTTTTTTGTTTTTTTTTCAGGATGAATGAAAATTGAATAATAACTTATCTTATTATGCTGTGATTTTTTACCATAAGATAAAAATGGGCGCCATGTTCATGGAAAGGACTTTGAGCTAAATCTCAGAATTTGTGCATTTCTGCACAAATGAATGATGAATATTTAAGTGTCTCAATTTTCCTTGATTTAAACCAAATTCTTACCATAAGTCTGTCTAATGTGTTTGATTAATTGGCATTTGAAAATAACAATAAGCAATTTAGATTAAAATAATTCCCCAAGGGTTATTGGGGATTTCAGGTCTTGGCTCTGCACAGGACACCCCAAGAATCACACTGTTTTTCTGAAAGCATTGTCCAAATGTTTCTTGAACTCTTCCAGGCTTAAGAGTTGTGACCAATGCCCTGGGGAGCCTGTTCCCATGCCCAGCCAGTCCTGGGTGAAGAACATTTTTCTGATGTCCAACGTGCCACCCCCCACCCCCCCCCGCCCTCAATACAAAATCAGTCCATTCCCTCAGGTCGTGTCACTGGTCACCAGAGGGAAAAGATCAGTGCCTAACCCTCTTCTTCCCCAAACTTCCACAGTAGCGTGGGGAGAAGGGAGGATGAGCCTGTGGCTCTGCCCTCCAAACTCAAAGCTCTGTGCTTGATTTAAAGAAACAGAACAGGCCTGTGTCACCTCCTATGAAACCTACAGTAGTTCTTAGTACAGCCAGGAATTGACCACATTATCTGACTTTGCTCTGGGAGGGGTAATCACCTGGTGAAAAAGATGTGAAGAGCTAAATAGCAGTGGTGCTGTTATGTCTTCTGCTATTTAATCAATGTCTTTAACTCTGGTCTCTGTGTTTTGTCTGGAAAGGAGGACTTGATACCAGATGAGGCTCTTATTTGAGCTGCCTGAAAACACACAATGTCAGTTGACTTTCCACATTTCAGTTTCTTCCCCACTGAACAGGGAGACCTGCAAAACCCTTCAAGTCAGTTAAGCACCAAACAACTTTTGATTCAAAAAGCAATCTTTTAGTCAACATGTTTTGCTTCTTCTAAAATTCACATGGTACAATCTGCTTCTTTTATTTTTTAGAAGGCCTTAGATAACATTGAAAAATCAAAATAGCTAATGAAATTTGATAGCAGGTCCACATGGTGAACAGAGGTGTAGATAGGGTGGACTCGAATACAGATGTGCTTACATCAATAGGAAATGGGGGCTCTTGGTTCATCTCCTTTGTTCTTTCAAAATTAGTGAAAAGAGAGAAGATAAATCACCTGGCTACAGACCCTGTGAAATGCAAGCATATTCCACACTTCTGTTTCTTAATAAAATGCACGCCAATCCCCAGGAGACACTCGTAGGGAGCTGGGGAGAAAGTAATTTTTAATGGATTTATTTCATTTATGAATGGAACACTTTCTCCATTCTCCCTCCCCTCCTCCTTCTGTCAAAACCCTCGACTTCTTGAGATGTGAAATAGATGAAAGAAAATACAGTTTGGGACCATTAATTATGCTTTCTTATTGAGTATATAAATTTGATGTCAAGCAGGCCAGGCTGAATGGTATATATTTATTTCAAAAATATCATCTCTGAGAGGCATTGCTGCATCATCCTATTGATTTAGGTATTTTTGTTATTGTGCTTGATGCTTTTATGAAAGGCAGGCTATTAACAAACTAAATTGAAAAACTAGCGAGTCAGACTTTTCTTGGATGATCCAGAGTGCTACTTGCAAGCAGCTTTAAATTGGAAAATACTGTGAAATACTTATTTTTTTCTAATGGGTTAGTCTCCTCTTTGCAACCCATAGGCCTTATTTGTTGTAAAGAAAAAAAATAAAGCAAAATAAGATAGAATTCTGATGCTCCACTTCAATTTGCCTATTCTCCTCTCCTATCTCTAAAAATGTTAATCTTTCCAGATCAAAGGGTCACTACTTTCAACCTTGTTGGATGCTTGTATTAAAATCCTGTGTAAAACATGGTCGCCTTAAAAGTGCAGCATCAAATATTTGTGTTCATACAAACAGGACCCAAGAAGTAGCAGTTTGCTGCTTTCTTTTCAAACACAACTTTACACAGTAAAACTCAGGTGGGCTAGTGTCAAAGGAACCAGAGGAAGGAGGCTGACTCTCTTGGTGCTACTTGAGACTACTTTGTTTCTCCCTCACTCTCCTTCTTCTCACTGCTTGTAGGTTTTTTTTTCTAATCACAATCATAAGATTACATAATCAAAGAATGGAAAAAATCTAAAAGGAAAATTAATCAAAACTTTAATATTTCATTTAATTACTTGGGGAAACCATGAATCACCACCTGGAAGTAGGTCAGCTGAAGGAGTCTTGGGAACCTTTGTATACAGGGAAGGTCCAAATCATGTTGCTCTTTCTTGAGTGACAAAAAAAAAAAAAAAAAAAAAAAAAAAAAAAAAAAAAAAAAAAAAAGTGAATAGTGCAATAGTGCAGCTGTAGGGACTCCATCAGTCATGAGCAATGAGGGGTGGTCCTTGGCTTTGGAACATGCTGGCAGTTTGAACACTCATTGTTAAATTTTTACCCAAGGCTGTAAGTACAGAGGAATTTTATTTTATTTTATTTTATTTTATTTTATTTTATTTTATTTTATTTTATTTTATTTTATTTTATTTTAAAATTTATTTCTTTTTCTCTCTCTCTTTCTCCCTCTTTTCCTTCCCAGTAGTTACTTGACAGACTTAACTTGGTTGGCTTGAAGTTCTGCCCATGGCAGAGAGCAATAAAGGATAATTACAAACCATATAACAAATTAGGTGATTCTACTAATACCACCTCCATCATGCTATTTTATAAGCTGGAGCTCCAGTCGTTGTGCAGATATGTGTCAAATATGGAATCTTCATGGTTCACAGTCTTCAGCAATTTTTTTCTTCCAATAATTTTCCCAGTTACCCTTTGAAGTCATAAAATCTTTCAATGTTCACAATACTTTTTGGTATTAAGTATAAATCTGCTCTGTGGGAGGAACCTCTCTCTGCTCTTTGTTTTGGATCTCTGTGCTCCAGCTATGATTCTCAATTAGTGTCATGTTTTAGAGAAACCAGCAAGTAACAACCACTTTTCCCCAAATCCTCAAAATGAATTTTTTATTAGGTAGGGCCACAGAATGTCATGATAATGTGTGTGTTTTGGCTGCTAACTACCAGCTCGAACCAAAACAGCAAATAATGAATTGAAGTATTGCAATACAAACTATCAGAAATCTCTGAAGACATGCTGACCTTATTTTAAGATTTTTTGCAAAAATTCGTAGATTTTCCAGTGATAAGCTCAGAAAATTTACTTCTGAAGGTGTTTGGATTCTGCCCAAATCAAGTATATATAAATCACCAGTTGTGTGGCCTGGATTTTCAGATGCACTTCAGCTGTCAGGTCAGATAGAACGTGAACTTAAACACTGAACCTTGGCAGCAGGCTTGAAATCCTCCCAAATACCTTAGAGTGTCCTTATTCAAATGGTACCCTGAAAAATCATTTCAATATGGCAAATTTTAATTTTCATTTTACTCTGAAGTTTCTAATGGCAGGACAGCTTGACGATACTAATTCCAGTCTTTTGGTATAGGATAGAGAGCCTTGAATTTTCTACCCTCTTTCAGGTCCTCACTTGTAATCAGGCTAGGATGACATAAAAGGAGAAGTGTATATCTGATTTTAAACAGTGTAAGCCTCAGTTGGATGTGAAATGTTTTCTGTGTCTCAGGAAGGGTGACTTAACCCAGTGTGTCATCTGTGGTTTGCCTATCAGAACTAGTGGCTTTGCTAGCTGTAAATCTGACCCGAGTTACATGTAAAATTGTACTTGTTGCATTGGTACTACTGTGATGCCTTTGTAAATTGTAAACAGGACATCAAATTAAGTCTTCTTCCAGCTCACCCTTTTTCCCAAGGTTAATAGAAAAGTTGCAAGGAAGAAGGTAATGTACACAAGAAAGATTGCCATTAGCTGGCAGCTATTAGAGAGTTCCAGCTGCAGTCAGACTCCCCTGTTTCCAGCTGGAGGAAGGGAATCCAAATTATTTTACCACCAGCTCTGGGCAGCAAGAGGACCCATCACTTCTTGACTTTCTGGGGATAATCACAACTTTATTGATATTATTGCTCCCATTACACAGACAAACAAGCTGACAGGACATTCAGGATTAGAAATTCTGCCTTGTTTCCAGGTATATGGCATCTCAGAAGTGACTCTTTTCTGCTGATTTCCCAGGTCCTATGTTGAAATGCTGTGAGAACATGTGATTTATAGATAGGTAGAAAGAAGGATAAGCAATACTTTTTTCCTTTTTGTCCTCTTCTCACTTTCTTATCATGAGACTGTGGTTTTGTAGCCCTCTGTTCAAAATGACAGGATTACTGACCCTACAGTTGAAACTATATGTTGGCCTAACCAATAAAGAAATAGATGGTAGGAATAATAGAGCATAAAAAGCTGCTGTAATGACATATCTGAGAAGCAGAAATCCTGGCTCTTTGGCTCTTAAATAAAAAAGCTTTTGATTTTAATATGCCCATTCCAACATTAGAGGGAATCTTAGCCAAAGAAAAAATACGCTGCCCCAAAAGGAGACAAATTAGATGCACTTATCAGGGACATACAGGTTAGAACATTTTCTCATGTAGGTGTTCTCATGTAGTGTGGGTGTTTCAGAAATTTCCTTTTCAAATAGATATTGAAATACAGCAAAAGGTGATAATAGACATGTCTTTTAATTTAGTCCCCAACTCCTTCTGGGATGCAAAGAATACAGGGTTGCTTCTTCCATAAGAAAAACTCTCCAACAACATCAGACAGAACAAACCCCCTCTCTGGCTCAACGCCCTCTTCCTTCTCCTGACAGATCACACCCTCTCAGCCTCAAAAATCAATACCAGTGTTTGAGGATAGTTCTCTTCACCCACAAAAGCTCTGGCAGAAGTTGTGGTGTGGCAGCAGCCGACTGATTAGCAGCGCACAGAAGGTAAGGAAAAATGAAGCTGATACAACAACAGTGGGATATATAGTCTCCTTGTGTGTCTTTAAAGGGGCACCATCAACTCAAAAATCACTCTTCTGTCTGAAGCTTCCTTGTCACCTGCTGTTAAAGTAGCACTGTCGAGTACCATAGCTCAGAGAAAGCGTATATGTGGAGTTTTCCAGTATATTTTTCTGTATTTGTTTGATTAGTGTCAGTTTGCTCCTTTCTTTCATGATCAGTGTAGGGTCTAAGAGCTCCTTAATTATGTCTCTGGCAGAGTCCTATCAGTCACCAGTTTGTGGGAGCTTTCACCTCAATGGAAGAGATGGGTTTGTGTGAAGAGCATTGGGGGTAGAAGGGGAGAACCATGATTCAGGGAAAGGCAGAGAAAAGTTAAAAATAACAGTCACCTTATAGAAATTAACACTGAGAGCACCTTTTCTTGAGCATGGAATTGAGACTAAAAGGCTCAGAGTGAGTCGGCAGCAGCTTTGTGAGTATAACCTTTCAGGAGTAGGGCACTGAGGAAGTAGCTTTTGCTTCAGAGTATCTTACCTTACCAGGTAATGACCCAATTTTTCCACAAAACTATACAAAACTGTTTTGTATGAGGGGAGGTTTTTCATGCTAGTAAATTGAAATGGAGTCCAGCTGTAAGCAAACATTTTGGGTTTGGCTTTGTTTGTTTGTTTGTTTGTTTGTTTATACCTATAGCACTGTATTAGGGGAATTATGCCGTACAAGTGAAAGAGAAGAAATAGCTTAAATGGCAGCCTACCCCCAAAGGGAAACCTAACTTTACTAGTAAACTTTAACTCAGTTTCAGCTTCTTTGAGGTCAAATCTACTTCAGTTTTGTTTGACTTCTTATGTCCCTTTTTTTTTTTTTCTTTCCATATTCTTTATTTTTCCCTTTCCCACTGACATTTATTTTGAGCAGCATCCTCATATCTTGTTTACTTTTTTCTATCATTAAAGAAATAAAAGATCATTCTCTTTCCATCCTCCCCATTTTCTTGAAGATGAAAGACATGAGCCTCACTCGCCCTAGAAAGGAAATAATGATAATAATAATAACAATAATAATAATAGCATCTTCAGTTTAAATAGTGCCTTTCATCCCAAAGCTGATTACATGTTAGGCCAATTTGTACTTTCAGTTGTATGGCTATGCCTCCAGAATAAATCTGTCAGAATCAGTAGTGTCTCTCTGGACTTATCACAGAACACATTTCTATAGGATTTAGATATGTAGAGGTCACTGCATCATCCTTCTTTCCTGCAGCAGATATCCAGCATTCACCAGCAGCATATCAGGCCCCAGCCAGCTCAGCCCTGTCTGTACATGCTCTCTGTCATGGCTTGAAGCACAGCAGACTCTTGCTCCACAAACATTCAGTTTTAGTCTGTCAACTGGTGTCAAGGATTCTGGAAATCCTGGACAAATTTTCTTTGATCTGATGGAAGGAGTAGTGTGATAGTGTGTGTGTGTTTTACAAATCCTTCTGCACTTCACTCTGACAGAGATGAGATCATTGCAGCCCTGGCTGAAGAGCCAAGCTGATGAAGGTCTGGGTACTCCCAGCCCTCATTATCACAGAGTAGTGCAGGTAGAAAAGAACAACACAGACAATAGGTGAAAATGGAACTGTAAAAGGGTCTGGGCAACATGCCAAGGATAGGATTTCCAACCGCTTCCCACTGCTCTTCCTCTCTCTCAAAGATACCCTTTTTTGTCAAATTGAAGATCTGGAGGCACAGTACTTTCTTCCCATTGCCCTATAAGGCCTGGCATGGGTGCTTCTAAATGTTAGTGCAAGATGTTAGAAGTGATATTCAAATGTTACTACAATGTCTGTATAAGCTGGAGGACGAAAGAACAACTGTGCTAGGACATGTGTCATGCCCCAAAGTGTCTTAGTTCCTGTGCAATAAAACTTCAGCATAGGGCAGGAGTAGCTTAACTTTACAAACTCAGCAACATGTCACTCACTGTGAATAGTCAGAGATAGAGAGGTGTGGAGCACAGCAGAATGCCTGTGCTTAGCAACCTAGGCTATGTCACCAACTGTCAGCAATCAACTCATGTCACAATCTGAAATCTTTCAAATTAGGTCATCTCAGTTTTGTTTGCTTAAGAAGCCAATGATTTATGTTTTCTGGTGTAACCTCTTATGCCTTGTCCAAGCCTTCGTAGTTACCACTTGAAATGCAGCCTTGCATTTGTGGCCTCTCTCCGGAATCTCACCTGAATTCCATTCTTATTTATGCAGGCAAGCTTTCCTGGAGATCAATCCTGTCTTGTGGTATTTCTGGTACTTTTTATTTCAATTTCTGGTTGAAAACACAATGAGAACAATCTATTTCACAGCATTTTCACATGAAAATGAAACTTAAAACTGAATGAAGCTCTTTCTACATGGAAGAATATGATGTTTGGGTCAAGTTCAGTTTGAAGTTTGAAGGGTGAGGATAAGGAGGATTTATTCTATCCAGAGAAATTGGTTTGGTCACCCTCAGCTGTAGACTAAAAAATTCACAATATCAAGTAACTGGTTCTTATATAAATAGATTGTACACTTACAAAGCAAAGGATTAAAATCATCTTCCTTAATTACATCCTATAATTCATACCAGGATAACCTTGTAAAAGATCAAACAGTAATGGGGGCAGAAAGGGCTAAGTGTACAGCACAGAAGAATAGCAAGAGTTTGCCCTTTCCTATATGCAGTCTGCAAAGAGTCATGCAGGACATGACCACTTAGAAACTTAGAGACAAGAGGAGAGAGAAGACAATAACTGTTGCAGGGGCTGAAGCTGTAAATGTTTATTCATGCAGCAATAAATTCTAGTTAGCTACCTCTGATGCAGACACACATACATATGTGAGCTCTCTGTATCAGAACAGATCTCAATAATTTATAGACTTCTCTACACAACATCTTTATGAAGTAGGGTGTTTTTTCTTCTGCTGCAGTTCAGAATAAGGGGCTGAAATGCAAGGAGACTAATACTGAAATGTTTTCTATTACCAGGAAAGTATTCATGTCATCCATATACAGAAAATAATTCAGGATTTCCCAACATTGGTTAATTTCTAGAATCTGAAATTTGGAGGGGTTAGCAATGTTATATCATAAAATAAGAGTATACTCCCTCTAAATTGCGTTTTAGTGCCTCCAAGTTTCTTTATTTGTTTTTAACTGCAGTGACAGTGGATCTACCCCTCCATATCATAATTGACTTGATTCCATAATATGTTATTGATGGGATTCTCCACAGAGTGGATGATGTAAATTTGTTTTCTTTTATCTAAGGGTCCCATACTCTTATGATTGCTCATTAGTCAAAAGGTGAGAATGCAAAAGTTTTGTCATTGCCTCTTTGAAAAATTACCCGGTTTCAGAACAGTTGTTCCACTGTCCTTAGTGCCTGTATTTCATGCAGCAGTACAAGTTCAATGAAGATTAAGTGAGGGAATGCAGCTGATCTGCTTCAAATAAAAATAGACAACTAATAGATTTATATTTTAGGGCTGGTTCTCTCCCACCTATAAAAGACCACAGATCTGACCCAGCATGAGGCACAAGGCATAAGAATGCAAAGTTAATCCATCAGCTGCCTTTAGTAGGATTTATCAGAAGTTTCTTTGGGTCTGTGATCAGCAATCTGCCCACAACTAGCTGTCAGGAGATATCCCAGTCTTCATGGTGACTAGCTCTCCTCTGCCGCCTGTGCTGCACATGGGTTTCCTGATTTGCTGCATATAAAGACCCTGCACTGGTAGACAGCAGACCTGACACTTGGCTTACCAATCCCTTTCATTGAAAGAGGCTTGAAATTTATCAGAGACAGCCCAGTGCTGGAGCTGAAGGATCCCATGGGTACGCCGTGGACCTTACCTCCAGCAGCTTATCTGGAGTCATACAGGAACACTGACAAGAATCGTGAGCCTGTGTGTTTGACTAGCTTCTTATCCCAAAAGAGGTTATAGACTGAAAGCACTAGCACTGCTATTACACCCTGGGGTAAAGATTATGCAGACCTTTATTTGTCCTTTTTCATCTCAGTTTTATATTATTTTTTTTTCATCCTCTGCAACTTTTACAACATTTGAATGTGTCTCAATTCTGTGTCTCAGTTTTTTGTCTCAGCTTCTCCATCTTATGTTTTCTTTTAACTTGTGACAATGATTCAAACCTAATGTACTTTACTTGTGATTTCATTGCTTCAGAGGAGAGCAGAGGAAAAGACTCCAGCTGTTTATATGCACTATATAACAATTAAAAAATTAATTTCCAGAGCTTTTCTGCAGGTGTGGTAGAAGTGCCAGGAGAGTGAAGACAGGTAGTTAAAATTTCTCTGTGTAAATTTTCATCTTTGAACACATATAGTTAGCTTCCAGAAGAAACACTTACTATATACTAACATGGTAATGTGCTACTATCCAGCTTCTTTCCCATGAGAGTCCACTACCTGCCAAACATTGAAGGTGTAATGCACCAGCAAAGAATTTCAGGTAAGGGACATATCATTTACTACCAGATTTATCTGGGCTGCTCCTGTTTTTGAGGTAGGAAACTTCATTTTCACGATCCCAACTTTCTGAGGCTATTCATGATGAGCAATTGTCTTTCTTTCTGGAAATCTAATCTTCAGCTATACTGTGAATGAATTAATTAATATGATAATTTTCTTGCACAGCACTGGCTATATCTTGCATAACTTCTCCTTAACTACCCTATAGTCTCACCTCAACATATATTTAGGGAAAAATATATTTTTATGCAGCACTTATTTCCCCAGGTTAAACCTTATTTTCTCTCAAGGCATGGATCCCTCAGAGCCAAGTTGTTTCTCCAATCCAACCTAGACTGAATTTTCCCAACACCTTTATTCAAATCAGAATGAGGGAACTGGATGAAGTCGACATCTGACTTGTAAGATTCCAGTCACTCCTCCTTTGAATAGATAATGATGATGATGATGATGACGATGACGATGACGATGATGACAACTACTACTACCAATACTACTTATGATGCCTTGAGAAGGCTGACCTGAAACAGAGATTGAACAGAGCTAAAATACATACTTATTGAAAGGCCTCCAGGATCCACCTTGGGCAGGACAGAAGCCTGACCAGGGCTACACCCAAGGTGGACTAAGAATGATCACAAAATGGCCCACCACTTGTTCCATTTACATACTGGGGTTTACTTGTCCAATTATAGCTTCAGGTTGTGAGGTCCCATCCTTCTTGTTCCTCCCTTCAGTCCACCATTTTTTAGGATGTTGGGCTGAAAATTGTCCTTGGTCCTCAGCAGGAAAAGAATTTGTTTTTTCTACCTACTCTCTGAAGAGAGGTTTATTTCACTAATTGGTTTGTTGTGTTTCCCCCATGTTCCTATGTTAATAGTTTACCCCTGGAATTTGTATCCTCCCCTTTTTCCCCTTATAAGTCCATACCCCACCTCCCTTTCCAGCACCTTCCCTGCTTGTCATCTAAACCCTGCCCATCACTTCCAAATCCTCCCTGTCCATCATTGTAATCCCTGCCCCTCTATGCAGGATGTCTATCCATCTTCCTTTGATGCTCTATTGGACTCAGGAATACAGTCCCCCATAACCTGTGAATCTGTTGGTTCCCACACTCTATTTTCCTCCCTTTACTCTTCCCATGGTTGTGTCCCATTGGTTGTTGGTTTGTATCCACCCCTTTCTCCCCCCCTTAGTTTATAATCCCTTGCACTCCTGTGTTCGGGGCTGTTCACCCTTGGATTCCCTTCAACGATAAACCTTGTGAATTTATCCCAGGAGAAAAGCCTCCTCTCATCTTTTGCCTCTGTCCCAGTCAGCACCATGGAAACAGGAGCTTGTGAGCCTCAGCTCCTAAGGTTCAGTGTCTCCTAAGGCTTTACCAAGGGAATGCTGTTCCCCACTCCTGCCATTGCACGGGGTCTGGAGCTAGCCAGAGTGACTCCGGTGAGGTATGACAACATACCAGCACTTAATATGAGGCTCAGAACTACACCTAAGGAGCACAGAATCTGAAAAAAACATGAAAGCTAAAACTTAAGGTATCACTAACACTTCATGTCGGTGATCCATAGTTTCTGATTGGATAAAACATGCAGGTTTTATCCCTAATTTCTTCCCTCTTCTGTATTCCTTAGAACTTTGAACATAGAGCACAAATGAGATGATTTGTTCTTCAATACAAGACACTGCTTTACTTAAGATGTTTCTTTCTAGTTCTAGTTTCTTCTTCTTCAGTCTTCACTCTGATTCCCCTCTATGCTAACCATCTCTGGTTTGATGTCACCAGCAGCCTGAAGTAACATACTGTCTTGGATTATGTAACCTAAAAATGTGTATCCTGTTTCATCTGTTGAAAGCTGGTTTTTGGGAGATGTTGTATCCTTCTTACTCCAGCAGGGAGGGAGACGGATGCCTTCTGATAATGGTCCAGCCACTAAAACCAGGTGGGCAGCATTTCTTATCTTTTTCGCCACCCCTCCATCCTCCAGGGGGACATCTACTGATAATGGGCCATTAGGGCCCACCAATGACATGACACATTGCGTCATCCCATTGTGAGATGCTCCACCCAGTGGGGGAGGAGCCAGCTGTTCCCAGCTAGATAAAAACTGGGACTGAAGGACGCAAGGTATCTGGTTTTTCCGCTGGATGCTCAGAGGAAGACAAGACCCATCTTTACACACTGGACTTTCTACAGGACCATCTCTTCTCCACAGAACCACATCTGTTACTCCAGGAAAACTTATTTGGACTGCTTCCAACACCCTGACCAGCAGGGTGCTGGGTCATATCCCTGACTCTTTGTTTGCTTCCTTGTTTGCTTTTTTTGTACTTTTTTTTTTTTTTTTTTTTTTTTTTTTTTTTTTTTTTTTTTTTTTAAATATTCCTGGTAAAGAACTATTACTCCTATTCCCATATCTTTGCCTGAAAGCCTCTAATTGCAAAATTATAATAATTTGGAGGGAAATGGGTTTACATTCTCCATTCCAAGGGAGGCCTAGCTTTCCTTGGCAGACAACTGTCTTTCAAAACAAAGACACATACACAAGTTTCCAAGCAAAGAAAAGGAAGAAGTGGTTCTACCCTATTTGATCAAGAACTCTATTCCCCCTCCCTAATAATTCACCAGCCAGCTCCTTACATATTGATATATCCTCATCTAACTCCTCAAGTAATCTCTATCTCCTCTAGCTTTGATAAAAATATCTAGCATGGACCATGTTTTTTTGAAGTCCAAGCAGATTAGATCTATTAAATTTCACTTGTCTAGAAAAATCAGTTATCTTACCATGAAATAGTATCAGTTCGGTGTGGCAGTCTATCATTGGCAAACCCATCTATTTTTTTTCTTTTTTATCTTTCAGTCTTTAATATTTTCTTTCAGAGTACATCCTAAAACCTTGCTTACAATAAATTCTAAATCCAGTCGTCTATATTTTCCCAGGCCAGAGATCTGATTTAAGAATAACAGGGTGATCTTCTCTTTCAGAGAAGTTGCAAGGAATTTCTCCCAACCTGGCCTAGGTGAGGAGAAACAATCTGTGCAAAGAATATGATATGTTTCTTCCTGAGACAAGTGACAACCATCTCAAGCACAGCTGATCTTGAAAAGCACGGGTTTTTTTGAGCGTCAGTTGAGCATCCTTGACTTATGCAGTCCATGAACTCACTCCAGAGTGTTCCTCTTCTTGCTGTCTCTGTCTTCTGCAGAGGATTGTCATGCCTAATTCTGTCCCATCTGAGAAAGGAAGGAAGAAAAGGAAATTATAGCAGGAAAAAAAAAAGTGTGTGTGTGTGTGTGTATATATATATATATATATATATATATATATATAGTGGGAGGAAAGAAGAGAAGGGTGACAGGAAAAGGGACAAAGCATTTAATTAATTAACTATTTGTCACTTTTGGGAGCTTTTTGACCTATACACACTGGACATCTCTTGTATGTGCTCCTCAGGATGTCTCCTAAATATCACAAATTGTTCTGTCAGCTTTTTATGGGATATTTCACTTCTCATATCTGCAGCCACCCCAGTTTAACCAGATTTTTATATTGAGACTCACTTAGAGACAACATCCTGAAAGATGCTTTCCCCAGTCCAAAAGATGCCTTAGTCCTCACTGCATCAGTCAAGACTCATTTTCTGCATCAAATTGCAAGGCTCTCTTCTCCTCTTCTCCTTTGCTGTCTCCCTCTTGAGTTTTTTTTTTTTTTTTTTTTTTTTTTTTTTTTTTTTTTTTTTTTAGTACAGCAGCTAAGTTCCCCATTCCCATGACTCATAGGATGAGTTTTGGGTCATTCACTGTGTTTAAACCTTTCAAGAACATTTTCCACATGGAGAATCCTCTTAAAGTGAATACATTCTTGTACATGATTATCCATGCTTAAAGGAACAATCAGCAGAACAATATGTTCTGTTCTCAGCACTGCCTGTGAATTGCACTTTCTTCTTCCTATTTCTCACACCTCCTTGTAATTTGTTTATCCGCATAGTTGCTGGGTTGGAAAGCAGATTTTTTCCATCAACAGACCATAAAATTTTACTATAATAAGAGACAGCACACTTCAAAAAATTTCACTGTGAATTTGGTGCTCTTTCTACCCCTCAAATCATCACAGAATCACAGTATCGCATTCTAAATCTCACATGAAGGCTTTTTCTTGAGTGGCTTGGTCCAGGTCACCATGAAGCTATTAGTTCTTCCCACTTTTGCTGTATCAGTAGAACAGTCCTGAATCTAAGCTGTTCTACGCCAGCTATAGTAAATTAAACAGTGACAGATGCACAAATATGTGAATTTAGTTTAAAGCTTATGAGACAGTTTCCTCCATGGAATTCCTTCTCAGTAAACAGTATTATTATTACATCCTGCTCTGAAGCATTATTGAGCCTTTCACATGATGATTGTTCCATTCCAGTTGACATAAAGACCTAGAAACCATCCTGGATGTACTTGCATTGTGTAGTGCAGGTACATTACAAAAATGTTTTGAACTCTTGCCCTCTTTGGATTACTGTGGGCTCACAGTGGAGATTTCAGGTAGACCACCTATGGTAGCCTCAAAAAGGCTGTTTCAGGGAGCTGTGTCAGTTTACTATACAAATACACCCAAAATTGCCATCCTGCATCTGACTTTAGCCTTGCTGTTCCCAATTCCTTCCCTCAACCTTGCTGTGGGTGATGTTTTCTTAAAAAAAAAAAAAAAAAAAAAAAGTTTCTAAACAAATAAAAACTGCTTGTGTAGGAAATCTCTGCTGATCTACATCATGTTTAAAAAACTTTAGGAGCTGATTATAAACTTAATCAGTTTCTTCTTTTTTCTGTTTTACTGCTAAAGATGTGTGCTTCTATGTCTACCTGTATCTATATCCATAAAATAAATCTTTGAATCAAAAATATACTTTGGAAAGCTTTTCATGTAGTAAGCAATCCAGAAGATTCAGTTTTCTGTTTTTAAAGTACATTTTTAAGCTCATGTTATTTTAACAAAGTAAGCACTTTTACTTCTGTTTATGCTTTATTTTATTTTTTTTCCAAAGAGAGCAAACCTGCATGCATCTTGCCCTCTTCCTTCATGCACAGAGGTGTTTTCAGTGTTTCTACCTGTGTTCTAGTATTTCTACAAGATGGGGTGTTCATTTGACCTCTACAATCACGTCAGCATAAAACTTAAAGTTCAGAGTTCAGTGGAAACAACACTCAGTTTCAAGTTCCTTATTGTACTGGAGTTTTCTTTTTGTAAAGCACTTACTTTTCCTTGAGCAATGGCAACAGCCCTGATACAGACAATAATCAAAACAAAACAAAAAAACCCTTCACTATAAAACATAAGTTTTGAAAAGGTTACATATCCTCTTCAGATGTTTGTGCTTAATACCTCAGCCAATTATACGTGGCTAACAAATGGATATCTGTAAATACAAATATTTATTTTCCATTGACATTTTATGGCTTGGTGGTTTTTGTTTGTTTGTTTGTTTGTTTGTTTGTTTTTTCTTTTTTTTTCTATTTTTTTTTTTTCCATGATTAGTCTATTATTTACATATGTTGTTCTCCATACGGGAAACTTGGGACAAGTTTCAGGTTTTCCAAATTTAGTTATCTGTGTGAAGTAGTATTCTTAAGTATTTTCCTAAACATCTTAGGCACAGTTATTTATAATCACTGTAAATACCTGCATAAATAGATGTATGCACACTCACAGGCACATGTGTGTCTGTGAGTATCCAGTTAAAGTATCCTATATATGATCTGCAGTCATTAAAACAGGGGTTCTGAACTTATATTGCTGACTAAAGTAAGATCCAGTTTATCTGCTCTTATAGTGTTAAAAGCTGTGTGAATAATTAATTTTGTTTGCTTTCCTATATATTCAGTGGAGACTGTAGTGGTTTCCTCATGCCAGATCTCATAAGTTTTGGCCTCAGGATGAAGGTATGAATGTTCTGGAAATTATTCCCTCATTCCAATACATGGGGAGGACACATGAATAACTCATCAGCTCAATCTTTCACAATAAAACTCAGCCTAGGTAGGTATATATTTAAGTGTATGCTTAACTTTTTATCAGAGAAGATTCACCCTTGCTACCATGGAGTCTCTGTACTGCAAGTTAGGCTGTGCCATTCCATTCTGTACAACAGCTTGAAACGGAAGATTTTGCTCACACAAGCAAATTGAATTGCACAAGATGCTTTAGTATTCATGAGATTTGTCTCCTTGTTTGCTGTGCAGAATCACAGGTCACAGATAAAAATCAAGGCTGCATCTCCATGATTACGGAAGTGATTTTTGGTGTCCAGGCACTAGGACCTTCTGAGATAAAAGGCACTGTGTAAATGTGAAGATATCACTGATAGTAATTATTATTATTATTATTATTATTAATAATAATAATAATAATAGTAATAAATAAGAGTCTGAAAGAATACTAGCATTCTAGTGATGAAAAATCACTTAGCCACTGGTCTCTTCATATTAATGAGATTTGATTTTTCAATCAGTATGAAGGACATCACCTCTGCTCCCTGCCTCCAGGTTTATCTACATGGGTTGAATAAATTCTGAAAACTAGCACTTAGAGAACTTTCACAGAAAGATATTTCCAAATGTCAGCATTTTCTATTACTTTGTCATTGACTTCTAATGTGTTTTCAGAATGATTTGGTCCTTTCTTGGGAAAGGAAGAAAAATGGAATTCGAAAAAACTTATATCATTCATTATTATGCAGCTTTCATATTGCAAAACACAATTTATAGCTAAAAACTCACCTTCCTTTCTGCTGTGCCACTTCAAATGTCCAATGCTAAACAGAAAGTGCTATAAAAATGTCTGCCCTCACTCTATGAGATTCAAATAATTGACAATAAAGTGGAAAACTGTTAAACACATAACCTTGGCACAAGTTCCATGGAATATTTATTCTCCCGCTGTTGTATTCCTCAGTTTGTTTTGTTGTTTTTATTGGATTTTATTCTATCCAGTTGTGCTTTGCAGCATCTATGCATGAGTCAAATGCCTGCAGTAGGACACATGTCAGAAATAAAGGAACAGTAGACAGCTCACAGAAACTGAACAGAGGTGCCATGGGCTGCCTCAAAACTTCAGGGACCTTCAACTCTGATGGGGAGCATTCTGCCACACTGCCTGGGAAAAGAGCTGCAGAAATCGCAGAAGGTTGGATGGGCATGATAATTTCCTGTTGCCTGCCACTCTGAGGCAGAAAGTTACCTCATGGACCTCAGTGGGTTCTTTGTGCTTGAACAGCTTTCTTAGTGTGATGAGCAAGTTCTGGCTGGGGCCTGGGGGTCCTCACTGGTGTGATGCTGGCTGAGTAGCTCCTCCAATCCCATACGCAAATGCAGCAATCCTCTGTAGGACTATTGGGAACGTTTACTTTTCCTTCCCTCTAAACACACTTTTTTGTCAGTTCAAATACTGCTTTTGCAGCCTAGTCCTATATATCTCAAAAATAACCAGAGGTGACAGCAAATAAAACTGAAATAAATATTGTGCTTGAAAAGGAACTTAAATATCCACTCTACTGCTTGCTGCCTATTGTTTCTCTAACTTTGTAGGAATTTTTTCCTCTTTCCAGGATAAAATTATGAACTATGATTTTTCCCAGAAAAGGACTTCAAAATTTATCACCCTCAGAAATAATTTGTGAAATATTTCCAGAGAATTCTGCCATCCCACCCCCCGCCACCCCTCCCACCATAGTTATAGTAAAACTCCAATGGGATTCAGTGTGAAGGTGATAAAAAACAAGCAAATGAACAATGACAACTGTCATGACTCCAATGTCAAAAGATCAAAACAATAATTGTTTCTGGTTCCGTCCCGCTCTGGGCAGGAGATGACCTCTGGCTAGCTCGAGTCAACACAGCCACAGAATGGTCCCGGTTTGTTTCGGCTTCTCGGCTTAGCAGCTGGATCCCAAAAGTGTTGTGACAGCAACAGCAGCAGAAGAGAAAAGGCTGGCTCTCAGCTTAGCAGGTTAAAAGATGTTTATTAGCTCCAGAGTTGAGGAGCAGAGAGGCTCCGAGCTCCGAGCTGAGAGCTCCGAGGCTGAGACACTGAGAGAGTTTTGTCCTCCCTCCTACCCCCTATAAGCGGGGGAGGGGTTCCAGGGAGAATAAAACAAGACAACAAATCAGGGAATTCAGGGGGTAACAAGGTGTGCCCACCCCCAAGCCTTGGACCACTAAAATCCAAAGCGAAAGGAATTCCCCCCAGGGGACCTATCACCCGAAGCCCTCTCCCTGAGATTTCGCAACCTGGGAGGGCTCCTGGAGAGACAGACAGGCTGCCCCAGAGCAAGGGGGGTGGGAGGACTGACACAAAACACCTTGTTATACAGACAGCTCAAAAAGGGTTACAACATTGGGGATACAGTGAAATGAACCATAACATAAACTTCTTATAAAAACCTAATAAAACAGTTCTGCACCACCACAAATAATAAAGAATATTCTGTGTCCAGTTATAATAAGCAATGGACCTAATGCACTGACTTCACTGATGCTGAGTGCATTAAGGCTTGATGGAGATCCAAAACTGATAAGATTTTTCACCTCACTCAAAATGAAGGGTTCCCATGAAAAAGGCTAAAACCCTCTTAACCACTTGATAAATCTGTGCTGCTGCACTGTTATTTCCATAAGAGGGATAATCTTTTGGCTGTAAGGGATCAACCCCTGTAAAACAACTTTCCATTCACAGTTCATTATCTCAGTGATCATCGTGTGTGGTGCCACTGCATCCTGAGCTACGGCCTTCAGAACTAATGAGAAATTCACTTTAGCCAGTATATATCCTAGTTCTTCAGAGGGTCCTAGAAAATCCAACTCCTCATTGCTACAACAAGTAGTTCAGTTAGTTAAATCATCTAGAGGTGATCTCTGTCAGGAATTTACTCATGTTTAAGTGCTTGACTTTGTAATCCTAATATATTTGAGCATGGGGAGAAGGGTCGCTGCATCCATTTGACAGTAATATGTGGTGCATGGAAGAGGTGGGTTTTGCTCTTTAGGCTTTTTTCCTCATTTTTTTTTTCCCTATTCTTGTCCTTTTTCTTTCTTTTTCTCCCTGTTTCTGGGGATGACATAGGCTATTCACATAGGCTAGTAATGTTAATTCCCAGTCTTCTTATATAATGATGGTGAGAGCTACATCTCCCTGTGGGAAAATTCAGAGTCCATACAGCATTCCAAATCACTCTCTGGAGGTTCTTTTTCAATAGGCTTTTCCATTTCCTATTGAACAGAAACTGGTAACTATAAGATTAACATTAACCTTTGTATATTTTATGTTTCCCAGTATGAAGGCTTTTGTATCTTATTTAAACAATGGAACTACAAGTCATTTTGATAAGATGTCTCAAGAAGAATGGGAAGCATGTTACATGGCAAAAGTTTTCTTGTTGAAGAAAATCTTTGTTTCTGTTTAAAGGATACAACTCAAGTTTCCTGTTGGAGGCAAAGGAATATAGCTGCTTTTCCTCAAAGAGGAGAAATAGCAAAGTAGAAAATAGCAAGGGAAAAAAAGCAAAGTATAAGCAGTTGAGAAGAGTTTAATACATGATGAAAATGCCTAATGCAACACTGTCATTTTCAGATCTTGATTACTTTATGATATGATATGAGTTTTTAACCCTTCCATTGGCAGGGGGTGGGGGGGAAAGATACGTTGTTGAGACTGCCTTTGGCCAAGCTAGAGCTTTAATTCCTCAGTTCTCTATAACTGTTCAAATTCTATATTCCCAGGAAAATATTAATCCAAATTTTCTTGTTACAGGAAGAGTGTGATTAAGTTAGTCCATTTGTTTGTTCTTTTTTTTTATTTCTCTGACCACCATATTCATGTCTAACTACTGATATAAGTTCTATGCAAATGTTCTTGAAATGCTAACAGCTAAAAAGGTACAGGAGATTGTCCACAAGTAGGGCATTGGATTTGAAGGTCCTGAATATTAATTTTCTGATTCAGACCCAAAGTTTTTCTTACTCAGAGACTCCACGGCAAGGAGAACCACAGCACAGTGAGCTTTAATATCAGGCAGATTTTCAAAAGTGGACTTAACAACTTCCATCTGGTAAGACTGTCCCATGCGACCTGTTTTTTTCTCTTATAGGGTAGCACAATTCCTTCAGCAGTAAAAAAAAAAACCCTTATGGCACTAAATTTTTTTTTGGCTACCTGTGTGCCTTGCCCCATGTTCCATTTCTTTTCTCTTGCTAGGTGAATGTCAGAGGAATGATAATGTGGCAGGGTCAGAGATAAAAACAGATTAGGCACTATACGTTCCACTAGTTGAAGTCTAGCTAAGTGCAACTTAGCCAGACTTCAGTAACCAAATCACTCAATATAACTCTGTCAAGCAATGGAATTATACTCTTGGCACACTGCCTTCATTTTTAAAAGTTGCCTCCTATTTTGATCGTGCATGGGTGCTTCTTCTTGGGATTCAGGATGAGATGCTTTTTACTGACTATCTTGCGTATGTAATGCTCTGCTCTTATTTAGCCATATTGATCAGTGAATCAGGGTCCCAATTGAAATATACAGCCTAATTTAATGTCCTTTTCTTTAAACAAGGATGATATATACAGCTTATAAAAAGGAATGTTAAAAATGCAGCGATAGTAGTAGTAGTAATAGTAGTAACAATAATAATAATAATAATAATAATAATAATATACAATTTCTAAAATTCCGTTTCTTTTCACTGGCTTCTTACTACATTAGAAAGTGGTGCTTCCTTGATAGGATGGAGAAGCCAGTAATATGATAGGAAGTCATTAATACAATATAATCACAGACTAAGATCAAACTCATCCCCTGTCTCTTTACCTTGTCAAGTGTTTCAATATTTTATGTGGTAATGTGGTGACCAGAACTGATCACTGTAATCTAAGTGTGGATGTGACTAATGCATTGTATAATCAAAGATTTTCATCTGATTTAAAATCATTTGCATTTTCTTGCTCTTATTGTAAAAAGGCACCCCTAGGACTTAGTCTGGTTAAAGATCATATTTCATCATAGTTTCTGTTCTGAAAGGCTGTTAAATTCCTTTTTGGCCTTGAAAGTCCACACCAAATGTTTAGTATATTTGCGTTTTTCTCTCTCTTTCTTTTTCTCACTGGCATGGGTTTTCTTTCCTTCTCCATATCATATCTCTTTTATATTTTTTTTTTTTTTAATTGCTGTTTATTTCCATGAGGACAATAGAGAAATATGGCCATGTGCTTTTCATCTCTTTCTTTCACCTCATTTTTCAAATACCTTCATTTTTAACATGAATTTAATTTATTTTATATATTATAATTTATTGCTTTATTTTGATTGGTAACAAAAAATGTTAATTTCAACTACCGATAAGAAGAAACAAAGGAATTGTGACCTGTGCTGCCTTCCCTCTCTCCATATGACATATGCAGCCTTTAGACAAAATGGTGTTCTGAGCAAGCCCAAGTAGTCTCCTTCATACTGGTAGAGTCCTACAGATCAGCAAAAGATTCTGCTCAGAACACTGAGGTTGATCTATCATACTCCAATAAATCTCCCAGACACCTAAAATCATTTGGTAAAAAGGAAGATGATTTTTTTCACCCTCTCTTCGAATAATTTTCCACTCACATCTGAGATTAACTTTGTTATGACACTCATTAAATAAGCCTAGTGCCAATGGTACTCTGGATTATCTTAATTATTTTTTTCCGCAGGAATTTTTTTTTTTTTTTTTCCTCAGAAAGACATGGCCTTGCAAATATTTTGAAGCTCTCATTCCCAAATCTTTGCCATGATGAGTTGCAAGAAAAAGTGGAACACATTAAATTATTCAGTGCTTTTAGAGGTAATCTAAAATTAATTTAGATTTAATCTAAACATTGTCTGGATGATTTGAAACTTTCTTTTCTATACCAAGGGATTTCTTTAGGGTTTTTCCTGTTCTTAACATTTTGGGTTTGAAACATGCATCTAAAACCACAAGAAAGATATGTTTCTCTTCAGTTAGAAATCAACAAAATATTATAGTTTCTCAGTTCCAAAGTCTTTAAAAGAATTATATAGTTCTGTTACTTCAAGTGAAGTAACTTCTAGTTGGCTCAGCAAAAGGCAGCTCCAAAGGGAATCTGCCTCTGGTTCAGGGAATCTACAGTTATATTCCTAAAATATGTGCTCTTGAATTTTTGTCATAGTACAACAGAAGAAAGGTTGAATGTTTTTATAACTATATTGGTGGGAGATTTAAATTTCCTTTGATGAATTTCAGAATATTGTCAAAAATTGCAGGTCAGAATTGTCAATTGACTTGAGCTGTAACTCTGAGTTGTTTGTTTTAGCTGTTTTTAACCACTAAAATCACGTGAAGTTGAACACAAGCATTAGTGCCTACAGTAGGGCCTCAGCCACAGAATTTAGCAGAAGGCATTTATCTAAGTCCTCAAGGGGAATTTTAAAATATTAACCAGGTACATTAAATCAACAATACTTAAAGGTTTACACAGTCAACATAAAGGATACAATTTCACTTGATGATTGTAAGACCTTCATGACAAGGATTTAACAATAAAGAAATAGTAAGAGTTTTATACAAGGTCTAGAAAACACATAAACGTGTAAGAAATTAACTCCAAACATTTACAACATTTAATTTAAAATTATAAACTTTCTATAGCTTGTTTTTCATCCATCTTATTGGGTTTTACAAAAAAGACAATTTTCTATTTAGTGTTCTAAAGTAGTGCAAAAAAAAGAGGCCAAATTAAATGTTTTCATTCCCTGTCATATTCTCTAGGACTTTTTGTTCTGAAGTGGCAGTTTCTGTGTTTCTCACTGCTAACTTAGTGGACTTAATAGCTGAGCTGCAACAAAATGACCAAGAACACTGATATTTCTATACTTAGTCACAATGGCACTTAAGGTTAAACAATCATTGGCTCGGTTGTGAAAAATGAGATAAATTAAAATAATTTTCTTTGCGAGGACCAAAGGCTTGGCAAGTAATGTATTGAAGAAATTTCCTGGACATAATGGGTTACATAAATTTTCAACTGCAAAACAATTCTTTCAGCATTATTTTTCAAGCAAGAAAAAATCCTGGCATGACTTTCTGTTTGCTGTATTTATTTCTTATTGAAAAGTGAAAATACATTTCAAAGAAGAAATTAGAAAAAATGTAGTCAGTCTTAGCTCTGATGGAATTAAAAAAAAAAAAAAGTATCTTAGTTATTTGCATCTTAATATAATTTGTTTTTTTTAAAAAACAAACTTTTACAGAAATCCATCTATTCTTCATGAAAGTCTTTAGTCACTCCCATTATAGTTCTTTGTCATTTGAATAAATTGAAGAGAATGTCATTTCTGCTCAAGGCTTCACCTCTCTTCCTGCAGAACAACTGATAACAAATGTTGTTGTTCTCTGATCTCAATGGCCTCTCACTACCCTATTTAAAATGAATGCAGTGATTACAGACCTGTTTCAATAACTCTGAGCTTTATTCACTTCTAGTCTAAATTGGCATTGCTCGGTTGTAGTTAATAGAGCTGCGATGACTTTGACCAGTAAAGAATTCAGCCATCAGGGAGCCTATCACCCAAATTATCCCTCAAATTGCTGCTAATTGAGACCTCTGCGGGCAGTCACAGCAGAGGGGCCAAGGTGTGAACGAGTAAAGGTCTGGTCTCTGATCCACACAAGCAGAGAGCAGAAGAATGAGCAGAAGAGAAGCCAGAGCAGGTCACACCAAAACATGTCTAGCCCAGTATCCTGTTCCCAGCAATGACCAATTGCAGACACCTGGAGGAGTAAACTATATTAGGACAAACATTTTCCTGTTGTGTTCTCACACTCAAACATTCTCCTGTATGTTCTCACACTCACCAGCGGTTCATGTGCACAGCAACTTTCTGAACCACAAGTGGCGTCTCTGTAGCACAACACTCCTTGGAATTTTCTTCCTTCAATTTAATTTTTCCTCAATTTCTGCATTCTGTATATAAGCATGCACTTTTCATACACTACATTCTACAGCTTAACTTTGAACTATGGACAAAATCATTATATAATCTATGTGCCTATATGTGGAGCTTGCCACAGTTTGTCATATCAATTTTTTTTTTTTTTTTTTGTGGTTAAACTGAAACTGTCTAATTTTGAACCTAAAAGAATAAAAGTGTTCTTTTAAAAAGAAGAAGAGGAAACAACAACAACAACAACCCACCAAAAAAAACAAAAACAAAACCACCAAAACCAACAGCAGACAAGTATATCAGTAATTTTTGGGCACCTTCAAAAATGTTGAAGTTTGCCAATTACTAAATTAACTGTTCCAAATTAATCTACCACCTCTGATATAATTCAACACTGGATAAATATCCATATTTCTTTGAACGGCTAAAATTAATCCCAAAAATGCCTTAATATCTTGGGTTTTCAGGAGCTCTTCTGATTCCTTAGCAATTGCATCATTTAAAAAATAAAATAAAATAAAAATCTGGAACTGTCATGAGAACATGTCTATTGCCATTATTAATATTAGCATTCATGGCCTACATGGTCAATATTAAAACCAGTCCTTACTGTGATAAAATATACTTCAACTCTCAACAGTTTTTTAAGATATAAGAGAATTTCTTATTTCCTTCTCTATTTCCTTTACATAACTTTGCCTCCTGATTCAATAATTTCTCCTTTAAGCCTGCTCCTCTCCCAAAAAGAGAGAAAAATATGTTTGTCTTTTCTTCTTTTAATGCAAAAATGCCAACACTGAAAAATTATTCTTCATTCCAAAACATGGTACAACTTAAATATTATCACTGAATGAATCAAGATTGAATTATTCAGACAGGAATTTTAAAAATAAAAATGTCAAAAAATCCTTAAAATTAAAAAATCCAAAGGGAATATATGTCAACATTTTTTACAATTATTTTTATTGTGTTTGAAAAATGTATGGCTTTTCTTGAAGGTCATTTTGAAATGGAAATATCAGTGTAAGTTGACTACTTCATTTCAGCTCATAAAATAAGGGAATTAGTTAAAATAAATAATTATTATCAAAACACATTTCCATCAAGAAACATCTTTCTTTAGAATTTTTTAATATGTTGATTGTTATCCCTTTTTGGGCATATTTATTTATGTAAAGCTATTTATGCAACATCACTCTCTACCATTTCCTAATAGATTTTTAATATGGATCTATTAATTGAATTTATTTTTTTAAAAATGGAGATAAAATTTATTGAATGGTGTTCATTTGTTTTTGATTTATTTATGGAACAGTGTTGTGGACTATTATGGGATGTCACAAAGCAAACCATATCATATGGAAAAACTGTCTTCACAGCTTTAAATACTGTTAAGTTTCAGTTACTAAATAATCCAATACAACTTAAAAAATAAACACAGACTCAATAGAATAGTGTGAGAATTGGAAACTACAGAAGAAGACAACAAACACACAAAGGTGTTAGGCAGTGTTATTTTCACCTTGAGCTGTGCCACACATTTCTTAAGCATGCCATCTTGGTCCAGAAAAATCTACCCTATTGCCGGTGTAATTAATAGCTGATGAAGGAAAAAAAAAGGCAATTCCAGAGAGATTTACCCCATCTCTGAGCTACAGAACTGTCTGGAAACACCTATTCTTGATCTGCGCTGAAAATAGAGTCCAAAGTGGCTACACTTTTATTTTAGTGTCTTGACTAAATGCATAGGGCTGCAAGGGTAGTGAAAGACCTTGGGAGGAAGCTGTAAGAGGAGCAGCTGAGGCCACTAGGTTTGTTCAGACTGGAGAAGAGGAGACTGAGTTGAGAGCTAGTGGTCTTCTGCATCTTCACAAGGGGAAGAAAAAGGGCAGGCACTGTCCTTTTTTCTTGGTGGGCAGTGATAGGGCTCCAGGAGAGCCTGAGTCTGGGTTAGGGGAGGTTTCAGCTGAATATCAGGAAAAGATTCTACACCCAGTGAGTGGTTGGCCCTGGAACAGGCTCCCCAGCACCAAGCCCATTACAATTCAAGAAATGTCTGGACAATGCTTTCAGGCACAGGATGTGGTGTCTTGTGCAGGGACAGGAGACGGACTCCATGATTTTGATTGATACCTTCCAAGTCAGTATATTCTATGATTTCATGATTCTGTAAAATTAGGTAAAATAAATCTAGGCCACAGTTTCTTGGATCCTCTTAGAAATATTTTAGGGATAAATATCTAAAGCCACCCTCTGCTAGAAGCTATATAGAAATACTTCAGGTGATAGTTTAATGTCATCTGAATAAGTTAACTGATGCTTGTGACAAAACAAGTTATTTTTTTGACATGCTTGACATGCAAGACAAGATTGCCTTACCTAAGTTATTGAAATTCAGATATGATTAAACTTCCAGGTGCATTTTGATCCCAGAGAGCGCATAGGAAACAGATAAATTAGAATCTGCACAACTAGAATTTGGTAGTTTTGCCAAGGTGTTGAGTGATGAAGGCTTTAAGGAGATACCACCCGACACCTTCAACAAAGAGCCATGCTTGAGTTAGTTTGGTGCAACAGTTTCAGATACCTAAATATCTGTTCAGGAAGCCCTTGTGAGAAAAATGATAGAACAAAAAGGAAGTGTGTATGGGTACAAGTATCATACCATGTTCTGGAGCCTCACAATTGTGCATATTCTGCAGGAACATGAACATTTGTTTTACAGCAAGTTAATGGCAACAAACTGAGTGGATTTTTTTTAAAATGTAGGAAATTTGCAAGATACAAATTAAAAGCCACTTAAGACTCTAGGAACATTGTAATGGAAAGGTTTGGCTGGCACTTTTCATCCTGTCAGCAGAGATTTTAAACTCAATCATTTTAAGTCATTGTGGCCAAGACAGCCACCAATCTCCGCTTCACTTACATGAGATTAAGGCTCAAGCATATACAGAGGTAAATGGTTGAAACAAAATCAGATATTTGCACAAGAAAGGTCAGAATGTACTTTTCTGTGAAAAAAAATGTTGATAGTTTCATATTTTTTTTCCTCTGAAATCTGTAATTTATATGATTTGGAGATGTTTCACTGATGCCCTTGAAATAATAAAATTTTGTAATTAATTTGAAAAGTTTTAAAATATATATTTTTAATATATTTTCTCTAAATCTAATACTAAATCTAATATCTAATACTTTATAGAATAAAGCATTTTCTTATCAGATTGACTATCATTATTTGGAGAACTTTAATAACAGGAAAACCCCCATATTTTTTACATGTTAACATCATGCCTGAACTAAGATGAGTAAGAGACCCACAATCTGGATTGTAACTTCATCTAAATAAAACTTGAGCTGTAATTTTATGTTCTTTTTTTTTTTTTTTTCTCATTAATAAATTTATACTTTTTTTTTAATATTTTATTTCAATTTTTTTTTTTTTATTATTTGTATAGTTTGTGTCACCTGTATAGTATTTAAAGAACTTCTGGGTTTTGTCTTTATTCGAATAGTTTTGCTATGCTCCTTATATACTTATTTATCTTTTTTTGCAAACAAATGGTGAAGTTGATATTTTTAGCACTGTGTTCAACACCAAATGTCCTCAGAGAGGCAGGATTTGATGCAGTTTGGCCTGATATCTCAAGCTTCAATATTTCTAATCTCAGCTAAGAGGACTTTGATCTTTACTCACTGATGTAAAATTAACCAACCTGAATGTGTTTTGGTTGAGCTAAAAAATCTCTTTGAGGTGTGGGATTTTCAAAAAGTTTTAAGGTCACTTCACATGAAGCTACCACTGACATAAAAGTTTCTAGGTTTTGAGTAAACCTGAGTTTCCTTTGCTTTGTTCCTTTAAGCTTTATTGGAGTTCTGGCCTCCCTTTCTCCTGGTACTAACAGCATTGGATAACACTAACACTTTCTCTCAGGTTTTGAAGTGGAGATTAAAAGACAACAAAGGATTTAATATTTATGCTGTACTGCGCAGCAGAATCATCTCAAATGCACCGACTACATATCCAAACTACAGCCTCATCTCAATATGAGTTACAACTGCAAGAATGGGACTTGTACAGAAAATCTGTGCTCCTTCTTTCAAAGGCTGTGTGATCCAGACATTGACCTGACCCTGCAGTGCATCACCAGCAGATATTTATCTCTGAAGTCCTGAAGATGTGTCCATTCCATATTTTCCTGCTGACTTAATTTTGACATTTGCTTTATTGGGTCTGACCTCATACTAGCCTTCCTTTTATTACTATGGCCCAACTTCGAGAGAGAGCCTAATTTACAGTAGGGTCTATCAACCTCTTTTGGAGCAGTTTTCATAAGCGTAGACAGCAATTGGGATTTATAGAACTAAATGGCTTGGTGAAATACAAGGATCCACGCCACATAAGTTGAGAGTGATTCCTCATCCATGAGAGGAGCCTGGGTTCTGTGAGACACGAAATCCAATCCTGGTGTTGGGGCTCCAGCACAAGTGAACATCTGTGAAAGGATATGGAGTAAAGTATGGCCCCTTATATCACTGCCACAGCTGGGCTTCCTGCAGCTTAATTTACCCTCTCAGCATGTTACACTGATTATAAATACAATGCTGATCTTGTTGCCAGAGGCCATGACATATCGCTTGGCACTTTGCTACCCTCAGAACAAATTTTTCCCTTTCCCTGTTCACCTCAGTCAATCAAGGCTTCAGAAAGCAGCCGTCTGCCACCCAGCATAGGATTACATGTCATTTATATCTTTGCTCCCTTCAAAAAGCTAATGCTTAAGTTAATAAAGTGGAAAGATAGCAAGTATGGTGTCCCAACCAGGGAGAGGCAGATTGAAGTTGTTGTTGCTATTATTTGGCTTGCGGGGCATAGTGAGGGTCAGGAAAAGGGAGACGTAAAAATAAAGAGCTAATAGCCTCTCTGGTGTCAAGAAAGAGAAAAGGAAGCAGCTCTTCAGCAAGACATAAATCATTCATATCTCTCATTGGGAAAAAGCTGCTCTTCTTTTTCTTTTATTCATTTAAAAATATATATGCATTTCTAAGCATAAAGTTTATTCAAGTGAAAGCTTTCTGCTGGGTGTTTTTATCACATGAGAATTTAGAGAATTTCCTGAACTTGCTGTAATTTACTTAAATGGGTAAACTGGTTGCATGAAGTTTAAAAATAATAGATGTTTTTCTAACTTAAACCTGACTCTCCTTAGAAATCTGTGGTTAGTTTGTGCCTACTCTGTAGGCATTGGGAGGTTAGCAAATGTGCTGCAATATCTTTTCTTCAAATCTAAGTTTGAAAGATATATGACACTGTAATTCAATCATGGACATTCCTTTTAATTCAAATATTTGGTGGCAAGGGAAATTACTCTCACTTGTGCAGGGATTTTTTTTTTTTTTTTTTTTTTTTTTACAGTTACTCTCATTATTCATATATGTTACTTTTGTCTAATGGATTAAAGATATGTAAATATAGGCTCAGAAATTTGGTTGAGTTGTACAAGAGGTTGATTCAATGACAAGATCTATCTAGATTTAAATAAATATCTTTATATGCAACATGTAGTATCAAGTGCTATTTGTACTCCACACCTACTGACAAAATACAATAGAACAAAATGGAACAGCGTCCATGGTAGAGTTTAGGGAAAAAAAAAAAAAAAAAAAATTAACATATGACCTTATGAGGCAAAAAGAAATGCATATATATGTCCAATGCATCTGAACATCTTCAACAGGAAGAAAAGTGATTTATGCCAGTGACAAGAAACAACAAGAGAATGTGATCAAAAAAGTTCCATGGCTTCAATGTATGCAACTGTCTTTAGTCCTGGGTTATTAGGTACTTAAGAATCACATACTTTATCTTTTATTTCTGCTTAATTGCTTTTTGATGGTTTGTTTGTCGTGGGTTTGATTTCTTTGGGGGGAGTGGGGTTAATAATAAATCAACACGTTTTATTTTACAGCAAGATGAAAACAAATTTTAGATTTTTTCTCTTTTTTTTTTTTTTCCTTTATAAAACATAAATAATGTTTTTAAATACTTCTATCAATCCCTGATTATTCTCTTATTTGGCCAAGTGCTATACTGGAGGAAATCTTTATCTCCTGCAAATTGTGCAAGTTTTGTTGATTTTGCCTCAGGCTATCCCAAATGATTGGAAGTTGTGATATCTTTTAAAATCTCTGAAACAGAAAATAAAAACAATATTTTGAATAAGACTTTCACTGATATGTACTACTGTACTTTCATTTTCTGAAACAGAGACTGTTGCATTTTAAAGAGTCTTGTGTACTGTACTTTTTGCATCTCAGTCAATCTAAAATTAGTGTCACATTCTGGTTCCCAGTGATGAAGGATATAGAAAGCACTTCTACTTTTTCAAACTCATGTAAAAACTACTGGCCTATGAATTCTAATTTTAAATTATTAGCACTACTTTAACCTTACCTGAACTTAAAATATACAAATTTTACATGGGAACAGACCAAGAAACCACTTTAGCTCAGTTTCCCTTCTTACTCATGCAGTCAGGTCCCAAGAAAGACCCTAATTATATTTTTTGATACTGTGAAGAAGTGTATTACCACTGAAATTATTTTTAATTAAAAAAAAAAAAATCAAAACATACAAAAAACCTGCAGCCAAACAACAAATCAAACAAAAACAAATAAATGAACCCAATCAAAATATCCCAAACAAAGCTCCCTCCACTTTCTTCCCTAAAGCTCGTTTCTTTGCATCTAACAGATTTTATTGAATTTCTCTTCCATGACCATATCCAATCATTTCTGTAATACATATAAAATTGCAATAACCGCTGCATCCTGAAGCAAGGATTTTCACAATGTAATTATTTGGTGCACTTTCAGACTCTTAGGCATATATGCTTCAATAGAGGAAAAGAATTGCATTATGTTATTAGGAAAGACATAATCATTGGTGATGGCATTGATGTTATCTAACTTTACTGTCCAAAAATAAAAATTGGTCCATACTAACTGTTTAAGTTCTGAACAATGATGAGAATGAGGGAAATGTGCAGGACAGCTCTTTTCATACAAACTCTCATTGAGTGAGTCACCCAGTACATGTGTTAATTTCTCTCCATTACCTAAAACTGGAGCCAGAACATCTAATTCTGAGATGCTAAAAATTCTTATCCAGTGAATGTGAATGGGTTGAATCATTCCTCATATGGCCTTGGAGAAGATGAGTCTTCACTTGACATCAAACGTACCTAAAACCCCAAACATTAAATGAACATTTTTGTGCTGCATAGTCTTCATATGCCTTCTAAAGCATGACTGTATTCTCTGGTATTTCGGAAGGGAACAGGAAAACACAATATTTGTGGGGTTTTTTGCTAGAAGAATAAACAGGAACTTCATTATTGCCAATGGACAGACTTTGTATTTGGAATATGGGTATATCTTAATCTTTAATTCATCATGAAAGAGTGAGATATTGATGTAAAAAAATTAGTTTAACTAAAGATTGCCCTATGTTAGCCAAAACTGGCTTGATTAACTTGAATTGGGGAAATCTTACATTTATTGACACAGGCTTAGAACAACCTTCTGAGATATATTTTTGAAAGCCTTTTTGCTGCCTCTTATTCTTTCAAAACACTTCTCAGGGTAATCTCATTACACATGATAGCATTAGCAATTAATAGATTTTCTAGGATTATCAAGAGGGTTTTAAAGCAACATAAATGAGGGAAAATGATACTATGGCAATCAAGTGGCACATACTTAAAAATTAAAGCCAGCCTGCAGGCTCCTTATTATGACAAATCCCTTTACAAAAAGTTATGAAAGGAACACAACGTTTAGCTGTGTATCCATTAAGGGAAGCATCTAAGAATGGTACTTAGGATACCTAATTCAGGTATTTAATTTGCAGCTAAATTTTAAAAATCTTAAACCAGTCATTGTTACTATAGATCTCTTACTCAAATATCTGAAATAATATACAATGAAAAGAAAAAGCTGTTTTACAGTAAAAGACAAAATGTTTTACTTCCATTAATTTAATGCAAGATCTTAACAGATTATAAAAACATTATTTGTTGACCTTAGTATTAACAGTCTTCTAGGCACTAAATCTGATTAATCTTATGAACTTTCTACATTGATTTTTTTTTTTTTTTAAATATGTTTCTAGTTATTTTTAAAACTACCCAAATACTGGGAATATTTTTAAAAGAATTATTGCCAAAATTTCAAATGTGAATTACAAATAAAAGCATTGTCACTATTTAAGCATGTTCCACTTTGTTCAATACTAGTTAAATTTTGAAATGAAGAAACAATGAAAATATTTATGATGCTGTCATCTTATTTAAAACAGAATCTGAAAGTCTGAATTTTAAAAGTCTTTTTAAGGTTTCAATATAAAGCTATGGAAACAGGGAAATATATGGTAAAAAATATGGATTGACAGTTTAATAATATAGACATCAAATGAGAAAAGTAAAAAAATAATCCTGTTGACTAAAGGCAATTATGAAAGAAAAAATATTTTAAAATATGATATGAAAAAACAAAACAAAACAAAACCTAACAAACCCCCACAAACATTTCAAACATTTCTGCTAGTTGCAGAAGGTAAAAATATAAAAAGGGACTTAGAAAGAGCACAAGTATTCAGTATATGTTTACATTCTATATTTGGAATTAAGGAGATGGATGTATCTATCTCACATGATACTGTGGATAAAATACAACATTTACCATCTGTAACAAAGAGAGATGTGAGACAGCATTTACGGACTGAGAAAGTTTTTCAGACTGAGGCATAAACATTTCAGTGTGACCATCTTGGCAAAATCAAGACAGAAGCATTACCTTTTTCTGAAATCACACAAAAAAAGTGTAAGTTGATCAGAGACCTTTCTTACCAACCAACGCATTACTCAGAAACTAACAAATAAACACAGAAATTAATGTTTTTCAGCACTGGAAAATAATCTAACTTATAAGAAATCTGTATAATTAAATGTGCAATTGCATGAATTGTCCTTAAAAGTCAAAGAATGTAATTATAACATGAGCAGTTTAATTCTTGATGCCAGAATAAGTGCCCGGAAACTTTTGCTCTGGGATAAAGGAGAGGTGCAATCCCATGTGCTCTGGAGTAAGGAATAGATGCAATCCTGGGCTGTTGTGGTACAACTTCCTGGTTTTGCATCTCTCTAGTCTCTCTCTTTCAGAGGCTTGACTTCACTCAGTGACTGCTATGTATAAGTTAACAATTCTTTACTTGAGGATGGAAGAAGTGCAAGATACATTGGACACTTTTTGTTGCTGACTTAATGATTTTTTTTTTTTTTTTTTTTTTTTTTTTTTTTTTTTTTTTTTTTTTTTTAGCAAAACAGGATGCAAATATCATTTCTAGCTCAGAAATTATTCAGAGGGTCTAAGTAGAAAACAGAGTCCCAGTTTCTGGAGCAGGAGGATGTACCTGCTGATGCATCTCAAGGGGTTGTAGATAAAGAGTTACTTTTTTTTTTTTTCCCTAGATTTTTCTTCACATCCAGACAAAATACAAAGTTATACAACCATACATACCTCTTTAGAGAAACTCCCTAATACATACACACCCCCAAGGGTCGCTGTTGAAAATATGAGTTAGGGATAAACATTTATTGCCTATGTTAATGTTAAGAGAATTGCTGTAATGTTATAAGATATTCATCATTTTATTTCTAAAATAGGGGGTGTGAGGAGAAAGAAACAAATGAAAACAAAATAAAAAAACAAACCACAAAGTACTTATCAAAGTCACCATGTTGGTTGGATTCTTTCAAACCCCCTAAGGGTTTGGATGTATTAGTCTTGTGGTGGCGTTGTTTTCTGGGCCTGAATTAATTTTATCCATTCTTTTAGAACATGTGTATAACACTACAAAAAAGTATTATTGGTTTATAAATTACACTTGTTGTTTCAGGGCGATAAACAGAATGATGAATGCAGTCTTTGTTCAATCACCTTTTTATTCATGAAAGGCAAAACCAATGGATTCTAAAAACATTTATCTACATCAGTAGTAAGCCATAAACCTTTCAAAAATGCTCCCAGTAATCCAGGAAGGAGCTGCTGATTACTGTCATAACAAAGAGGATTCAATAATGTTAATGACTTTTCTTATGATAATCAATAACATGGCAGAGGTGGCTTGAATCTTAACAAACATTCTAGACGTAGCCTGCTTCTTAGGAAATATAAAGGGTTAGTGTATGTTCGTGATAATACTTGAGACTTTCAGATTAATCATGCAAAGATGGACATATTTCCACAAATGAGAGGTTCATGTTGTGGCAGATGAGCCTGAAAGAAGTTTCTAATTTCAAAGATGGGAAGTCAGCCTATTGTTTACATAAGTAGCTTTTGCTTACGGTCTCTTGAACCTCTGAAGGCAGACTCAGAAATAAATCACAGCTAGAAAAATATAAGTTTAGGTACCCAATCTTTAGAACCTAATAGGAGTATGGTAGTACCTGTCCTTACTTTCTAGTTTTTGGTATAAATTTTCAGTATGAGTTGGAATTCAAACTTTTTTTAAGTGAGATTTTCTTCCTTGGCTGCATGACCAGGGCAAAATACATTTTGGTTAACTTCAGTTATATATTTATAAACATACATGCACACACATACACACACATCCTAGGACCATTCAAGTCCATGAAAAGGGAGGGGAAGATTTCCCTTCTGGAGGCCATTTCTGCCCTTGGACAAATATTTTAGGAATTACTAAGTAATTGTCTGGAGGGTCATACTAATGAAAGATGTAACAAATTACAAGTTTATGAGCAGTATCTTTTAGATAGTGAAAGTTATGCAGTATTAAGCCTGCTTACAGCATGCATGCTGTGGCCTCAACAGTACACAGAGATAAAAATCAATCTGTTTGGTGTAAAATATACACTGAAATACTGAAATTTCCCCTGCATTTAGAAACTTTCACTTTCTCTCCTATGTAGCTGATTACACAAACTAGTATCTTTTGAGACATGATGTGTATCCTGATGTTCATCTCTCTTTCATTTGTTTCATTCAAGCTTTGGGGTTTTTTTTGCTGTTATTTATTATTTTTATTTTCTTTATTTTTCTGTATTGTAAATCTAAACTGCAAAGTTTTGATGAAAAGACACAAAACCTGAAACAAACAACCCTTCCCTAGGTAGTATATGTGGGATAAATAAATGTCCCTGGCCAATTTATGTTACCATCATAAATGATGGTATCATGAGTGATTTTAATCAAAGTCCAAGGGCAAGATATTTCTTTTCTTTTCACCTCTTTCCAATCTTTCCACACTATTATCTCCTTCCTTGTCTGATTTTCTTTGTTTCAAATAAGACTATCTAACCATGCAGAATTTGCCTAAATATAAGCAGATAGATCCTCAGTTTGGAAAGCATACATTGCAGCTACTGCCTGGAATCCTGATCCTATATGGCAATTGCTATGTTCTCAAGCATTTCGTTTAAAGGGCACCAATCATTGGCAGTTAAAAGGATGCAAAAAAGTTGAAAGCTCTAATTCATGCCTATTTTACATACAGGAATAAATCCTTGGCATTAAGGAGACTAACACTGAGAAATAATCCTGGATTTATAATTTCTCTGCAGTTACATCTTGACTGATTATTTGATTAATCGATTGGTTTGTTTTGTTTTGTTTTATAAGAAAAATGTCAGTAGTGATAGTGTCTTTTCCAGCTCCATGCCTTAAGTCTCTGCAAGATTTCTGCTTGGTTTTGAATATTTAAAGAAGAGAGTAGCCTCCTCAGTTCTCAATTTAATGGTTTCATTTTTCCTATTAGTTACATGGCTACTAGTTGAGTGGACAGCCAAGGGTCATTACACAGTTCTTGCCATGTCTGAAAACCTGTAATTACTTTACAACATTTGTAAAAGTAAAGAACTATTGCTAATACTACACTACACATGTGGAACAGAACAGATATAAAGGTTTTGTCAATATACACTCAGTCACGGAGACTAAATAAAAAATATGTCACTACAAAAGCCAGCCCATTAATAAAGATCCTCAAAACCAATAAAATGAGAAAAATAGCAACCAAATGAACAAACAAATCCCACAACTGGAAGTTAATTTTGGCTGGGATCTTGGTTTTATTTCAGTAAAATCATAATTCTATCTTCCTTTAAAAAAAAAAAAAATCATTTAAAAATTACAGATTCTACAATCCTTAGGAATTATCAAGAAATAATGAGATTGACATGAATATTAATTTTGAAGAGAAACCAGAGGGGCAAATTCAGGTTTCCCTCTTCAGAATAGGCCTTACAAAAAGGCAATCAAGATACATTCCAAATCCCACCCTGGGTTTTGCTGATGTGCAAAGATGAGATATTTTATAAATATAGCTATATATATATTTGGTAAATAAAACACTTTTGTCCACAACTATATTTTTTACATGGTCATTGAGAAATTAAGCGGATTCCTCTGAAATCTATGGTTAAAAGCCTATATGAGAATTACTGAAGCCAGAATCCATCTGGAGTTTCTGCATCCCTTGACAGATCTCATTATGTGATATAAGCCACAACCCTACATTCATAACCCTCTCATTTACAGAAACAGCTGCCATACAGGTGGTACAGAGCTGACAGTGAGGTCTTGCTTTTTAGTCTCCACTAAATTTCCCATGAGATTTCTGCAAAAGTAGCAAATAAATAAATAAATAAATAAAGCCTTGCAGTAGGCCATTAAAGCAAGTCTAATTGGAATGACAAACATACCTTTTCTTTCAATTTTTCTAGAAACGTTTGTATAGCTCTAATGTAAACAACTTGAATGGTCTCATTACTTACTCTTGTCTGGTAAATAAATTATCAATAATAGGAAACTGAATGCTATACTGATTAGTTATTCCATCCTGTCCATCATGTATCTAATAATGCCTACTCAATGTACCTTGTGCAAAAAACATTTTCTGTGCCCTTAAAGGTGAAAGTATAATAACAAATTAGATGGTTTTCTGAAGTAAGCTGTCTTTGAAATTAGCTGTTTCACCCACTTGAATATACCAAAGCAAATTTATGATGATTAATTGTATTACAATGAACACCAAAGCACGTAATAATGATTTGCTACTTATTATAAAGCTTTGCCAATATTTTGTAAACCCAAGCGACACGATATGCAAGAAATCCAATGAAACCTTCTTAGACAAACAAAGGAGAAATAGAAGAAAGAACAGGTCTTGCAACACTAAATATTTCTGAGGACAAATAGAGGCCACAGGAACTCTTTTATTCCATGTGAAAACTTTGTTAGGTCATCTACCTTTATATGTAAGCAAGGGGGAAGAAGAGAGCTGACAAGAATTGATACATACTTTCACTCAATATTAAAACTCCTATTCAAACAGAATCTTAGCAAGTTAGCACACTACTACGTTTTTTTTAATATGTTATTAGTTTTAGTCTTGCCATCATTAGGGCTATTCTCTTTGTACTTTTTTTTTTTTCTGGATTTGGACTTCTTTCAAGAAGCCAAAGCAGCATCTACTTATCATCTTCAGTAAGATTCAGTGAATTACTCTTGTATTCAACCTAATAACTACTACAAAAGTAGAAAAAGCTATCACTCAAATGTATGCTGTCCTCAACTAAAGACTGCTCAGCTGAGTAGTTATGTAGCTGGATTTACTACTGAAAAATCTTTTATTTCTGAGTTGGCAGCCATGAGGCTTTTGTAGTGCAGTGAAACTCCTTTCCTGTCCTTATTCTTGTTTTGCCTGGGGTAGAGTTAATTTTCTTCCCAGTGGCTGGTACAGGGCTGTGCTTGGATTTGTGTTGATCAAAGCATGGATAACGTAGTGATGTTTCTGCTATTGCTAAGCAAGGTTACACAGACAAGGCTGTCAGGTTAGGGTGGAGACTGAGGGTTTGGGAGGAGACACAGCCAAATGATCAAAAGGCTGTTGCAGACCATGTGACATCATGCTCAGTACGTAAAGTGAGTGGAACAGGGAAGAGGAAGGAACATTTGAAGTGGTGTCCTCCAAATAACCACTATTTATGGTGATGCCCTGTTCTCCTGAACATGGTTGTACACCTGCCTGCATGGGCAAGAGTGAATTGATTTCTTGTGTGTGCCTTTTGTTTTCCTTAATAAACTGCTTTTATCTTTATCCATGAGTTTTCCAGATTTTACCTTTAAGATTCTCTCCTGTATTCTGCTGGTGGGGGAGTGAGCAATTGGCTCTGTGGGTCTTGATGTCTGGATAGAGTGAAACCACAACATAAATAAAAATGTAATAGAAAAAAGTTTGGACAGATTTTAAGCCCAGGATTTAAAAAATTTACAGTTTGGATGTCAACTTCCTAGATATCTGCTTTTCCAGCCAAAAAAAATATATTACTTCAAAAATTACATAGTTAGAATATGTCATTAGAGAGGAAACATTGCAATTCTAAGGGGAGGGAGGGAAGGAGAGAAGGAGGGAAGGAGAAAAAAAAGAGAAAGGAAGAAAGAAGGAAAGAAAGCAAGCAAGAAAGAGGAAAGTGAGAGATTGCTTGTCAATGAAGTAGAATATATTGTAGGTTCATGATCTTCCCTGGAATATTATTTCTAGGAACAAGAAAACAATCCCATAATTATGAAGTATCTAGCCATGCCTGGAACACTCAGATGAGAAGTTCTCTAGCCTTTGTATTATAATATTGGTTTCAGAAATGTCACATTCTTCTTTAGTCTGACATTTGTCATGTTGTTTTCTCATTCAGGATATTTCCATTCACAAATAGAGAAATAAATGAGCATGATTTTTTTAAACTGTATACCCTCTCAAGTTTAACTAAAGATGTAAAAATACTAAAATGAAATGGCCAATATCTATATTTTTTTTGACAAATTAAATATACAATAAATTATCTATTTTCAAATTAGGAAGACTCCATTCTCCTTCTATCTTCTCCCATGTAAGTAATCTAGACTCTGGCTACCCTCTGCCTTAGTAATAAAGAATACAACTTGTGAAAGAGATTGATATTTTGGGTATTCTCGTCTCAAAAATTGTCTGTATTGTGTTAGACACACCATTTGTGCATGCTTCTCTTTCACTTTATATGTATTGACATCATTCAGCTTAAAAACCTTGTGTCAATATTAATTCTTTAATCATTGTTAACTGCTTTGAGATACCACCTCTAACACTTTTAGAGTGAGGAAAAGGTTAAGACTGGAGGGGAAATATAAAAAAGTATGAGAGTTTAAAAAACATTAGAACTACAACTTGACTTAAAAAGAAAAAAACAATCAAACAAATATGCACCAAAAAACCAATAAACACAACAGTCAAAAAAAAAATTTTTTTTACAAAAAGGGGAATGGTTTGACCAACAAAAGCCAGATGCCACCCTGAAACTAGGACAGAGTGACTGCTACTCACAGGCAGTTCCTTGTAGCCCACAAGAACAAAGAAAGGACTGCAGCAAATAAACCTCTGTGGCTTAATACTCTTTTCCAGACAGACAAAAAATGGAGAAATGGGCAAAACAAACCCCAAGGCTATTTTCTTTGAAAGGATTTGCTGAGGTGCCATTGTGGATCCACGTGGCAGTGGCCAGCAAATGCTGCAAATAATGCCCTGGTGGCTGGCAAAAAGAGCAAGGGGTCCCAAATATTTGTCTGTGGCAACTGGTGGTTGTGGTAACCACAGGCTCTCCCTCTACAAGCCCACAGTTAGGGATTGTTAAAGAAAATCCAGCTTCCCAGGCCATGATGACCTCAGATCACAGAGCCCACTTCTGAAGTACAACTCCCCAGGATGTGTGTTGAGGACGTCCCTCAAGAGAAGTGGAGAGAGAACATCACCCCTTTAATTTCCATTCCCTGATTTTAAACAGCACCACTCCTCTTCTACAAACGGGGTAGGAAAAATGGTTCTGCTTCCAGTGCCAGCTGGTCCTGCTGGAAGCTTCCCCCAGTGCATACATGGCTGTGACGTAAAGTGGTGTTTGATGAACAGCACTAAAAATGCTTTCCTTTCGTCTTTGTACCTGAGACACCATTCTAAAACTACGGCCACATATACCTAAACCTCAGAATATGTGCAAGTGTTCACAAACAACCAGATTTTAAGGGATTAATGATTTGTCATCTGAAGTGCAAATGTTGGATGTGTTCTCCAACTGCAACACAAATATGTTTCATTCAATCAAGTTAAAGGGGGAAAAAGTAAAAAGAGAAAAGTAAAATGGCTGGTTGAAACTCTGGCTGGTTTGGTTCTGCCAAAGTTGTTCTGGGTCTTGTCATATTCTGAACAAGGTTTTTAGCTTTCTACCCAGGAGGATTCAATCTTTCTTCAAGGTAAATCAATTATTACATGAAAAATGCTCAGGAAATATAATCAACATATGAAAAGAGATCAGTGTTTCTGGTCTTGCTGGACAGAAAAAAGCATCACTCTATCTTTCTGTTGACTTTTGATTGACTTTGGAGCAGGTCGATAATCAGCTCTGTTCAAGTAATGAAAATATTTCTCTATAGATAATTAGAAAGTAGAACAAACTTGCAGAAATGTAGGAAAATCTCCAAATTGCATTTACCTTGATTGATTTTTTTTTTTTTTTTTGTCCTACTGCTTTTTGCAAATTTTTCTTAGGATGCCGCATAAATTGTGGCTAAGGCAATCAGATATGGTATTTTCCTTCTACTCCAGATTCTTGATGGCAAATATTATATTGAGTTTATTCTATTTTAAGTTAATCTTCTGTTATTTAGTGCTTAACTCTTCCTCACATTTTCTAGATAACTTGTCATCTTCAGACAAATTCTTAAATATCTGTTTATTAATAGAATTTTAATAATTTGATTTACTGATATTTTACAGCCCACTACCTCTAAGAGATGGAGTCCAACAAAATTTTTATCACAGATTCAAGGCAGTTGGTGTCTGTTTCCTGAGTAACAGCTATTACTGGCAAAAGACTGTCCTTCCCAAAGTAAGTAATGGCCTCCTTATATCACTCCCTCTATACGCTGATGCTATAAAACGCCACAACCACACTGCATCAACAGAGCCCATTCTTTCTCTATCCTGAGTCTAGATAATAACATTTTAAATTAAAGAACTTTAATTTAATCACTTAACTGTTGAAACTTTTACTGGCATCTTACTGGCTGCCATTCCTGTGATATAGGAGGGAACTTATATAGGAAACCTTACTACAAGACAAAACAAAGACAAAATTAAAGAATGTACCAAAAATTAGAAAGACACTTCATCTATCCACTCCCAGAAAAGGTATCTACTTTTTTCTAAATAAATATGTTCAATATCTTCTGTACCAGGAAATTATTGCAAGCTATAGGATAATGAAATCATCATTTAATGGTTTGGTGTTTTATTTTTTTTTTTCATTTTATTTAGTATTTATCTTTGTGCTGGCTTGAAGGCAAAACCAGAGAGAGACTCCAGGTCAGAAAAACAATTTCATAGGAGACGGAAAAAAAAAAAAAAAAACCCAAAAACAAACACCACCAACCTTAAATAAAATAAAACAAATGCAATAGTACAAAAGATCACTGACAGAGTCAGAATACAACCTTGGTCCAGATGGAGTGGTCTTGTTGAAGCAGTGTTCCCGCAGAAAGGTCTGGTAACTCTTGTACTTTGGGAGTCCAGCAGGTAAGGCTGCCTGTGCTGTCCCAAATCCCAGATTATATCCAGGTGGGAATGCTTGGCTCCTCCCCCTGGGTGGAGCATCTCACAATGGGCTGATATCATTCTGTGAGTCTTGTAATGGGTCCTTGATTGCCCATTACACAGAGATAGCTCCTGGAGGGAGTTATCTATGAGTCATGCAGCAGGGCACTGATGGGCCATTAACAGAAGATAGTCTGGAGGGAGGGGGCACGGGAAACACTGCCCAGCATAGTTTCAACAGCTCAGGTAGATGGTGATAGAGTAAATACTTTGGGCACATCTTACATAGTAACCGAGGACAATCCTCTAATATCGTACTTATTCTGCAAGAATGCAATTAACAAGCTATGCACTATTAAAAATCATCCCAGAGTAGAGAGTTTCTTCTCTCACTGAATTACTGTTTACATATCAAGGGTTATAATGAAGATACAATTTAAGCTATAGCCCTGGTTAGAAATGATTAATTTCTCTTAAATGAGAAATTGAGAAAAATGGCAGTTTACAGCCCACAATATGGCCTGAAAGACAAGGAGAAAACTTGAGTAAAGTCAAGTGTTTAACTTAGTACCAGATTCCAATCTGTGTGACCCCCTGTGACAAAAGTGTGCAAACTCTCCGTTTTGTTACAGGGCATTTAGTTTTGATGGTATGTTTGAAACACTCTACAGAGCCAGTGACATTTCAAATGTTCCACTCATACTCCAGAATAAAAAAGTGTTCAAAAGGCCCCACACTGATGTTGCAGCTATTTTGGAGTTATGACACTATATGTTTCATTTGAACTATAGAGTTTATACTGATAACAGACCACTTAATGAACTTCCTGTTCAGGAGCTTCTGTAAGGGTAGGGAAGACCATATTGTGTCTTCAGGACAGGACTTGATGGCAGTCTAGATAATGGGGTTTAGTGGGCATGGTGCTATGTAATCAAAGATTGGTCTTGGAGACCTTTTCCAGCCTTAAATGAATCATGATTTTAAAGAGTTAAGATTTTAGCTAAAGGTTAGAAGCAATTTATATTGATCAAGATGTAAGTTAGGTTAGTAAATGGTAGGTTAATGATTATTAGATGCCCAAGCTAGAGCTAACTTTTATATTATGAGCTTGTTTATAGAAAAAGTGGAGTAAGTGAATCGTCATAAGAACAGATTGAAACCACTAAGAACAATGGCCAGCACCTGGACTTGGTATCAATCAATCACGAAGCAGGGGACCTTGGACAGTGCCAGAGGGTCCCAGAGACCTGATGAAGACTCTCCTGACTTCATCCTTTGAGACCACTGACCCAATTCGAGACCACCGACCCAATTCAAGAGAACTGCGCACATGTGAAGGACGAATAGCCTCATTTTAATACATAGCGGGGATGGGAAGTGCTGGGGTTATGCATATGTATTGTATGTAAGATCTTGGAGAATAAATAGAGAGCAAAGAGCCTTGTTCGGGGCGGCCACGCCTTTTGGAGATGACTCCCATGCCGCCTGCCGGTGAATAAACATACCACTTTCTAACTTTAATTAGTTAGAGGGTCTTTGTCCATGACTATATCAGTTTTCAATGACTCATAATGACACTGGAATTCTCCAAAAATTAGTAAAACATAGAAATCTAAAACATTAAAGCTCTAAATTCTTCTAATCTGTATTGGAATATTAGTAAAGAAATATTTTATTTTCTACCAAAGTTCAGTTAGGTTGGCTAATTATGTTAGACAAAGATCAAAACAAAACAAACAAAACAAAACAACCCCCACCACCCCACATATTTTTGATAATATATTTTTCAGGATTTGTTTTTTGATATATGTCCCTCTCTGAAGCATGGAAGGTACCTATTTCCTTCTTTGAGGGCTTCTGAATATTTTTTCTTATAAAATATTTTTTGTTAACACAAAAATGCATTAGCTACTAATGCAGCATCTTTCTAATTCTTTAGCACAAATTACCCAATGCAGAAAAAATAAATAATTACAGAATTACACAATAAATCATTTGTCTTTAGCTAGTCAATATTAATTCTTAAGTAAAAACATGGCTATTGAACATTCACCTTAAAGGCTGTCCAATCTGAGCTCCTTTATGCCAAGAACAAAGCAAAATCAAAATAAATTCTTAACCTAAAAATATTAAAGTTTTGAAAATTACTTCCCTTGAGAACCAAATAAAAGCAAGCTATCTGTCTGCAGTGGTCTCTGATGGAACCTAATCTGCATAAGTTAGGTATCTAAGATTGCCTAATTTTCAAATGCTTTATGTTTCTTTGAAGTTCTCTGGATCAGGAAAAGATCATCTCTGACCAACCAAGAGACCTAAATGTAGCCAAGCAGAATCTCCTCTCAGATAATTTCAAATACCTTTCTTCCTACATTGTTAGACAGCAAGCTTGATTTTTTTTTTCCTGCCCATTGGCAAAGTTACTTTTTAAAAGAATTTCCAGAAATAAAATTCCTCTAAGCTTCTATAAGATACATATCTGGACAAAAAAGTGCCCAGCTTACAAATCATGAGTTATGGAGACCTCAGAACAAAACAATCATTCTCAATTGCTCAACTTTTGATGATTCCCTAGACTTTTTAAGAAGCTATTTGGAGCAATAACAACAGCAACAACATCAATAAAACCCAACTGAAAAAAAAAAAAAAATAGTCCCTCTCTACTACCCCCAACAACAACAACAACAAAAAACCAAAAACACCTCACCAACAAAAATCATCCATAAACTGGTTTTAAAATTATCTTGAACAGTATTAAGCTAGCTATGAAATACTGACCTTCTCATTTGGATGTTGGATATTTTTTCCAAATCTCATAAAACTCAGTTTAAATTTTTCAAAAAACTTCATCAGTTCTGGAGCTATAAGAATCTGGCAGCATAGTTTGTCAGTCTGTCCATTAAAACCAGTTAAAAGTCCTTGGAACAAAATGGATGTGATGCGTTCATTTCAGACTTGGAACAAATAAACCTCTGCATTTCACTCTAGCAGCAGAGGATTAGGACTAGAGGACTAGGCTACTTGGCTGAACTCCCTTGCATATATATTAAATGTATGTATTTATTTCAAGCCATTGCCATGTGTACTTTGGGGACACATTTATCAAATAGATGCAAATCAAGTTGATCCAGACTGCTCACAGATTTCAAGAAGGTCTGAATCTAGATCCTTGTCATTACTTTTTTCTACCCAAACAGCATATTTGGTTTTAGTCACTGAAAAACTACAGGTCAAAGCAAGAGCTTCGCACCCTGCATCACATAGATGCACACTTCATTTTCATGTAGAAAAACAGTTCAGGATTGTTTCTCAGATTAAGAGGGAAGACCCTCCACACTCAGCTGGGACTGCTACCTAGGTACCAAGTTGTACCAGATGTGTGATTTTGGTGCAGTGCTCACCAGTCTGAGACTACCAGCTCAGCTGAGGATCACTGACAGAAAATGAAACAGCTAGGATCGCATCACAAACAGCTAGGTTTCACTTAGCTGCTCCTTTCACAACTCCTAAACACAAGATTTTTGGAGGTAGCGTGGTTGTGCCTTTCTGCTGTGGTAATTTGCTCATGAAGCAAAAGAAAGTGAAGGTAAGAAACAGCACATCCAGATTCCCACTCTCTGTAGTTTGTTGTAGTCCAGAAATTAGATGACTTTTAAGATCCCTTACAACTCAAACTGTCCTATCATTCTATGATTCTAAATTTCAGTGGACGATCTGGCTCATTAAATGTTAAGGCAGCAATACTTTAATGTTTTATGTAATATCTTTCCTTAATATTTGATATGAAACAAATAATTGTTGTGTCATTTTTCACCCTTTTGTTTGCTAATAAAAGAGCAATAAGAGACACATAACAGTAAGGGATAATTTTCTCTAGGGAATTAAACAATACTCTGAGTTGTCCCATCCCATTAAAATCTGAAAGAGAAAAGTGCCAGAAGAACCTAGAGGACACATGTTTCCTGAAAGTCAAAATGTCCCTATTTTCCAGAGTTCTTCCATCATTTCTGAAGGTTTCCAATGTCTTTAATTAACTGGGGTCCTTATTAATGTTCTTGTTTCCTTAAGAACTTCTTCAATGACATTATACGGATGAAGGTTGAAAGGGATCAATAAAGTTACATCAGTACCAACACAGATTTCTATAACCACTGTTATTTGTGCATGAACTGGACAACAATGATGAGTGTTAGGGGATAGGCAGTGGGTTTGACAGGGTTAATCAGAAATGTCCATGAGTTTTCATGCCTTCATTCACCCCCAAGTCCCACACCTTCCTGCGCACACACATGCACACGTACATGCACACACACAGGCTGATCATACAGATACTCATATCTGCTGCTTGCGCGTGTGACAGTGATAAACAAGTTTCTGCTAACAACAATTTAACTGGTAATAAATCACTCTGGTAGGGGCTAGTGTGCACAGGTGAATTGCCATGATGCAAGGATATTATTTTGCATAATCAATGAAAACATGCTCTAGTGGAACGTGACAAAGACTTACTTAAGCACACTTAGCCAGAGCCTAAAGTTAAAAGCAGAATCAAGGTGATGGGGGTCTCTCAGATAACACCAGGATATCTTGCTAATGCCATGCCAATGGGAGGCATAACACACATTTTGGCTGAACTGGTGTTAGGAAAAATTTGAAGGAATTGTCTCTGTGACCCTCAGGAAGCAGCTTGTCAACATTCCTCAACTTTCCCCACCATCTTAGGAGCCTGGAAAACACAAGATACTATACAGAGTACCTAAACCCACTGTAAATTATAAACAGTTCTTGCACAACAGAGAATGCCCTCCTAAGAAAGTGCTTCAGACTTTTAGTTTGGTGTTGTCTCCCTTCACTGCCCCCAGTTGAAAACTGATTCTTTAATGAGAAAATATTTTGTTAGAGTCATAAATTTCCCATAGAGACATATTTATTTTGACTAAACCTTAATTACAACAAAATTCTCAAGTCCTCAGTGGGATTTATGGGCAAAGTTAAAATTCCAGAAAAGATGCCACTTCATAATAAAATAGTTTGGGTATTACATTATGAAAGATAAGGTAAAAACCCATTCCTGATTAAATGAGATCAAGGGAAGAAAAACATTCATGCTGCAGATGATTATTCTAATAACCAAGGAAATTATACCAGCTACTTTATTCTTTGCTGTAAGGGTAATTTTCATGGTTTCAATCCAGGTAACCAAGTCTGCAGTCAGAGGAGAGAGGTGTTATTTCTTGAGAAGTACATTCAATCCATCCAAAATTTGACTGACATCTACTACCACCTCTCTTTTTATATCCAACTCTTCAGGGATGACAGAGCAACAAAGCATCATGTACTGAAGCCTAAGAATACATAAGATAAATCTATTCCATCATAGGGATTTTTATCATCACATAGAGTGATTGATAGACATTCACCTGCATGAGTGACTAGAAAGACCACTTGAAAAGTGGATGACCCAATGTCTAACATCTGTAAATAAATCAGAAATTCTGATTTCTGTCTTAAAGTCACTGGATAAATCTCCTTAGAGCTGTTCTAGTACAATATTCCTTCTTCTGCTTTGAAGAGTCATTTGGGGAGAGGTTGCTGATTCCATCTGAGGACAAGACATGAACATTTTTGGAAATCTCAGAAAAAAAAATATTAGTATGGGAAAACCATCTCTTCCATGGATCTATATATTAAAAAAAAAAAAAAAAAAAAAAAAAAAAAAAAAAAAAAAAAAAAAAACAAAAAAAAAACAACCCACACCACAAACAGACTTATCTTTTCTCTTTTAGGTCATTAAGATAAAAAAAAATGTAATAAAAGCACCATTCTGGACCAAAATGCCATATACATTTATTTTTTAAAAAATGCAGACTATGATCTACAACTAGCAAATTGCCCTATTAGTGTATGTTTAAAGAAAAGGGTTGAAAGGCGCAAATTGGAAGGAAATTTACTCCTGGGAATCAATAGGTCCAGAAGAGCCTGTTATAATAACATCATGTCCCTGAGAGGGCATCAGGGATATATGTATGTTATTGCTAAATTAGGTGGTGCCATCTTTGTAATGAAAACAGAAATGTAATGTTTGCTAATTGAACGATAAAAATAATAATTACATTTGATATAGGGGAAGGCAAAGTCACTCAGCAATGTCTCTGATTGTATAATTTAAAGCTGTTATCATCAGAGCCAAACTAGATTAAAAGTGAGCTTCTCAAATTACATTTGGATGAGACCAAATGTACACAGAACTTTAAATGTTTTCAGTATATGAGAAACAGCTATTCTTTTCCTGGCTCCCTTACCAAAAAGTCATATTTTCTTTACTGTAACAGCAACTTCTTCCCAGTAGCGTGTATTTCTTTAATCAGCTTCATTTCAAATGCATTTTTTTCCTGCAGAAAATGCATCTTACAAACCAATATTAAATTAAGGGATATTTTGCTTTACTGGTTTTAACGATAACCAAGAACTATATTGGATGTAATTTCTTTGCAGTTCAGGATATTTTATAGGCATGTTGGCATGGTTTGAAATGGAGGGAGGCATGTGGAAGAGATATTTTTCAGAATGCTGGTCCCAGTACTACTTCTGACGCTATCAATTTTTATTAATTTTATACTATTCAGAAAAAGGTAGATTGACTGTAACCAGATAAACCAGTTGTGAAGGGAATTTGCAAGGAATCTAACAGCAGATTTTGCAAAAAGGTATGATTTCTTTTTTTTTTAATTTGTGTTATACATAATATTATGTTGTCTTGTGGTTGAATACTGATGTTATTTATTAATTTTATTTTCAAAAGCATAAACACCCTTTTTACTTGAACTATACTCAAAACAAAAAGATTTTGCACCAGAAGAATAAAAACAGATCTCTTTGAACAAGAACCATAAGGTGAAAAAATTTTTGGGCAAGCCAGGACTATTTTCTGATTCTAGGAAGGAAAACCCATTTAAGGGGAAAAATAAATAAACAAACAAATAAATAAATAAATAAATAAATAAATAAATAAATATATTTTAAAAAGACAAAGAAAGAATTGGAGTGGGAGGTGGGCCAGCATAAACAAGACACTGAATGTAGAAATGCACCCCCCACTCGCAAATAAGCATTTCTGTATAAGGAGAAGGGTTTCAGTTTACCTGAAACCAAACTAGAAAACTCTGTGTCTTTCTCTTGTAATTGGCTCAATGACAAGAGAGAAGCACCTGTTGGACCTTGTCACTGTCCTTCAAAGTCTGTACCTCTCCTTATTGGCAATTTACCAATGGAATCCACCTAGACTGTTAAGCACTAAAGGGACAACACGAACCAAAGAGCTTTTCATTAAAAGAACCAAAGAGCCATAACAGTGACAGGATGCTCTCTGCACTGTGTTCGGCCTGCATTTTCTTTATCTGTTTATGTTTATTATTTTCCTTGTTATTAAATCTTTTATTTTACAAAGTGTGTCCAGGGAAGTTGTCTTGCTACATGATTTAAGCCATTTTCCTGAACAGACTTTACCCTTGGGAAGTATTGGAAAACCAATATAAATGGTGCCCGACCAGGGATCTGTCATATTGACAGGACCTGTACAGGTTTTTTCTTTTTGTAGACATGCCCTCAGTCTACATAGGCCTTTTAACCTTGGTCATGTTTTTAAAGCAAACTCATGGTGGGTTTTGGGTATGAAAACAACATATGGGAGCCAGGAGAGGGTTCCAGACTAAACCTCTACATGGTGGAAGTGGGTCATTAGCCAGGGGAGACTGATCCTGGAACGCCAAGTGGATAAAGTCCTGAAGGAACCTGAAAGGCTGGCGGAGCCAAGGCAGAAAATTGCAGTGTGCAGAGATTTTCGGGACTGCAGTAACAGTACCAGGATGCTCTCTGCACTGTGTTCAGCCTTCATTTTCTTTATCTGCTTATGTTTATTATTTTCCTTGTTATTAAACCTTTTTTTTTTCACAAAGTGTGTCCCGGGAAGTTGTCTCGCTACATGATTTAAGCCATTTCCCTGAACAGGCTGGACCCTTGGGAAGTATTGGAAAACCAGTATAACTGAATAACAATTCCCTAGGATTCAAGATAGATTTGTGGGTGGATATACCGTTAGAAAGAAAAGGACCTTTTTGCTCTCAGTAGATCTTCGAATGGAAAAGCATGAAAACAGTCTGAAGACACAATTCAACCATAAACTAGAAATATTCAAATATAATGTACAGTTGTTGGTAATGATGCAAATCCCAGTGAAACAGTGGAACTGAATTAGTCAGACAACATTTGTGAGATATTTTCTTTACTACCTGGATTAAAAAGTGTTCTCTGGAATGCAAAGAAGAAGATACCCTGAAGAGTAGAAGACCAAGACACTAGAGCCATGGATAAAGCTTGTGGAAAATTCTAAAGTTATCATGCAAAAAGTATTTTAGTTGATGATGTATATGGTTAATTGCAGTGCATGTAAAAAATTTTAGGGATCTCAAAAGAAGGCTAGAGCAGAAGACTAGCCAGCTATTTTTCTTGGAAATCCCTTCTGTCGTGTATATGCAGAACACATACAAGATAAAATCCTATAAGTGAAAAACAGTGAAAGCATGTTTCTCCTAATTTTAAAATACTTTGTGAAACAATTTTGAGTGTATTCTGTGTTAAATCAAAGCTCTTAAACTTTGGATGACTTCTCTTTCAGAAATTAACAAAATAAAAAAGATTCTTGACAAGCAAGCTGGCAAGAAAAGACCAAAAGGCAAAATTACTTCCGTAAGATTAAACGCCCACTAATTTAAAAAAAAAAACAAACAAACAAAAAAAAAAAAAAAAAAAAAAAAAAAAAAAAAACCAAAAATAAAAAAAAACTTCTCTATATGGCGTTTAACCTAAATTTTCATATATGTGTGTGTCTATATTTAAATGAGTTAAGGCCATGAGTGATGTCTGCCAAAAACCCCCCAAAACTGTATTGGCTCAAATGTTTTTCTTACATCACATAACGTAACAAATCACACTTTAAATCATTACCTAATTTGTAAATCCAGAAATAAACACATATGCAAGTAAACATGCCAGCTGGAAAACCCATAATAAGGAAGACTGAAAGTTGATTACTTAGGGGAAAAAAAAATATACTCCCATGGGAAATTGCATGACTGTATATAGGTCTTAGCTAGTGGCTACCCTAAACTTGTTCTTCTGACCAGAAATTATCCTGGAAATTAAAATCTTCCCAGATGAGAGTTTGATTGAAACCTGTACATAATCCTGTAAAGTTTTAGCTTTGGCCAATTAGTTTATTCTGATTAAAACTTAATTAGTATGAAGAAATAAGTTTCAATAATTGTAGTCAGGTGTTAAACTGAGAAAGAAAATGGGTGAAAAATAGGAACAAACATGTACTCACTTAGAACAAAATCAGAATGATGAGTACCAAATTAATCAAGACACTGAAGGACATGAGGAGAAGAAATTATTTAATTGCATGTACACCACAGCTTGGAGTCTGGGTAATAAACACAGGGAATTGGAATTGCTCATTTATGAGCATAAATTTGACCTGGTTGGTAATACTGAAAGCTGGTGTGAAGAGTTTCATGACTGGAATTTTAAAATAAGTTGATATAACATTTTAAATATTAATACAGTGGACAAGAGTGAACAAAGAACAATCTTATAGGAAAAAAAAAGAAAAGAAAGAAGTTTTAATTGACTAATACCTAGCAATCAGTGTCTCTCTGCCCTGTAGTTGAAGAAAAGTTAAAAGTTATTTACAGGTCACTAGGTGATGGAACTGAAATATTTTACTTTCAAAAATGAATTATAGAGAAAGTAAAGAAGGAAGACAAACACCAAAATCTCAGTATTCAAAAGTCAAAAAATCTGGATGAAGTTTTGTGTGGAATATAATGGATAACAGGAAGTCTTGTGGCACAGAAAAATCACCAAAGATCAGGAAAAATTGAAAGTACAGAAACATTTAGGAAGGAAAATTGGATGACTCTGATAAATGTCTTTTTGTCAGTTTAAAGTTAACCTAAGGCAAACAATAAAATGGCTAATATGAGATTTAATTAAAATAGAATTAAAGGAAGGTAATATAACTAATATAAAATAAAATTGTTTTATGAAAATAGAACTAAAGTAATTTGATGTATTTTTGTAAAGTGTAGGAATGATGATAATTCTGATGATTCTGATGATTCTGATCATCTAATATTTAAACTTCCACGAATTCAATCTGATCTCAGAAACAGTTTTTTTGGTGTTTTTGTCGGGTTTTGTTTGTTTGTTTGTTTGTGCGTTTGTTAATTTTTTTCCCAAGAAATAAGAGCACTATAAAGTCAACAAGTTATCTTCAAAATAAGCTAGGTCTCAAAATTAAAGGAAATTGAGACATCCCCTTAAAACAAGTATGCTTTTGAGCAAGAGCATCATCCTTGAGCCAGTTTTCATAATGTAGAACATTAAAAAAATACTTTGGAGCTGTACAATTGACAAGTGAACAGCACCCACACATAAATATGTGCATTTACATGTATTTGAATGTACATATATCTACAAATATACCTTATGGGATTTAAAACTATATAGAGAGAAATCAGGAACTTAAGCTATTATTAGAGAGCAGAGAAGCCCAACTTTTGGAATGGATGATTCTGAAAATGACTTCATCACCATGGCTGGAAGGGTCTTTTTAAGCCTGCACTGACTGCAAAGGGAGCTGAGTCAATTTGCTTTGGCTAAACCAACACTCAGGAGTTAACTGAGAGGAATACTACTTTAAATGTCCTCAGAAAGAGCAGACATTTGTTAAAAGAAGGCTCATCCACTTATTCAGCAGATCTATCAAATCCACATGCTGAGTGTAAGCAACTGTTTTCCATCCACCATAACCATTCTTGATAAGTCTCTGTATTTCTCCTCCAGCTACTGGGGAAAACTGAGGTAATTATACCTGGAAGTGTTTCACTTTGGTACTTGAAGTCAGATCAGATTACTTTAAGCTCTTTAGACTAGGAATTGCAATATTGTTTTTATTTTCATCTATAGAAGTATTCAGCTGTTCAAAAAAATTACAGTTCAAAAAATTTACTGTTATATGTTCTTCCTTCTTTTGAGTCTCCAGGTGAAAACAGTCAAAATTTCCATTTGTTTCTCTTAGCCAAAATAAAGCATGTAATTTAAATGAAAGTTGATTTCTTGAATTCCTACTGTTTGTGTTTTTCACTAAGTCTTACTATGATGTTTCCACCTGGTTTCAGAGCTCTTCTTGAGACTGTATCTGAATGCATACACCAGACAGTGGAATGTGACATGAAATATCTGATATTGTGGTGATCAATGTGTTATTATGTCCACACAGCTCAGTACAGGTGATCTTTAGTGAGCTTCAGCTCAGAATGAGGTACAGAACGACCACATCAGTGCAATTACATTTTTTTTACATTTTCATGGATCTCATTAAATAAGATCCCACTGATAATCTCTCATTGTTTCACTATTACATCCTGTGAATTGTAACATATTAACTGTCTTAAAATCTGTATGTGGATAGAGCAGGGAATTAAGGTCAATCTGGAAACCTTCACCGTTCCTTTACTTCAGCCTATGGATTGGGACCCTCTTGGTCTCAAGGGATACTACAAGCTGCCTTAAACGGAAGACCTCTCCCACAAAAAAAGAAAGAATACACCTTTGTCTTTTAGGCAAACCTTTTATTCTCTACATGGATAACCTGTACTCTTGTCAGCATATCTAAATTTAAAACCAAAAGTCCATGAGGTAGGTTTTATCTCAGTGTTATGCCCAAACCCGTTAGAGGCACTTCTCAGCCTCCTGATCTTGCCTCTCTCCAGTAGGAAAGACTAGCACACCTTTGGCACTGACTCACTTTTTCCTCTCTTTGGACTGTGTAACTGACTTGGTAGTCCTTTCATTTTCAGTCCAAACAGAAGTTACTTCCACCCTCTGACCCATAAGAACTGTCTCAACTGCTACATTTATGTTTCTTTTTTTATGATGGGTGGTCAAAAGTATCCTTTGTGAAAACTGGTGCACAAAGAACGTTTTCTGTGAGCAGAAGTTTGAGAGATGACCAGTGGTGTATGATTTTCTATCCCATAAATGGGTTTATGGGTACTATATGAAGGGTAATGTTGAAATTATTTTTTTTTTCCAGGCATCATGATATCTGCTTCTCCTTCACTGTCTCTCAGATTTATAAGGAGTATATTATCTCCTTCTTTCAATAGCTAACAAGAAGAAAAATTAAATTTGTCGTCTTTCCTCATTGCATTGGTAGGACTTGGATTATCCCTCAGACTTCTGCATTTTCTATCAGATTTGATTAAAATTGTCCAGAGAGTTCAATGAGATAAGAACCCACTCAGTATCACATAAGACAGCATGGCCATGGAAGAGCAGCGTTGTAGGACAAGAAGAAAGAAAGGCATTTGTCTGACACAGCATGAGGAAAATTGTTGGGCTAAAAACAAAACAGTAATTAGATCTTCAGACTAAGGCTCACAATCCTCTATGCTCTTTTAACTCTTTTAGTGCCCTTTCCAAAATTTCTGCATATCAGCAAGAACTTTCCACCAACTTAAAAGGAATTTGAAGAGGTATTCTAATAAAAGGAAGAGAAAGGTTTGGAAATTCAAACTGCAAAATGAAATGTTGACTAACTGCACATGCTAAATAAATACCCACGATAAACCCGTCATTTTCTTATTTTCCTACTACAGTTTTTTTTTTTTTTTTTTTTCTTGGACCTAGCAAGATGTTAAATCACCATACAGTGTCTTCTGATAGTAACTCAAAAATGAGAACCAGCATAATTCAACAGAAGGATGATTTACATGTGGCTCTATTCAATGATAAAGTGGCACTCCAGTTCTCCAAGGTTGAGAGTTCACTGCTGTAGATATTCTCTTTCTAGCACAAGTGACATTTTTCAGTTTCACCTGCAGGAATGTTTCCTTGGAATTACTCAAGGCCTCGCTTACAAAAAATGTTTGTTTGCCCCATGTACCAAAACTATTGCTTCAGGGTCCTAGCACCAACAAAAAACCCCAACTTTGAATAGCTGATATTCTATTACAAGAGAAAAGAAGGGAAGAAAGTTAGATATTAGGGGGGAAGAATATGGTAGGAAAAAAACCACCTAGCTGGTGAAAAGATTGAAATTTTAATATGAATCAAGTTGAAGATGAATGGAAAGGATGAATTTTGTCATCAGCTTCCAATGAAATGGAGACACCTGAACTGCTCATAGTGTTTTAAAAGTCTTAATGGTATGTTAGAAAAAAGTATGCATATATTTCTAAAGCAGTGATTTCAAAGTGTATGAATTCTAGCTATAAATATCCTTCTGAATCAGAAATTGCTAGCCTTTGTGAGACAGCTCTGTTCTCTCCACAGAGAAGCACAGCTTCAACTTCAGTCCATGAGGGCACCTACTGTTTAACCACCCTGTCTTATTGAAGTTCAGATGTTCTTGATGGCTGTTGTTCACAGAATTTTTGAGAGTGTGGTCAGAACTTCATCTCAAGGGTAAAACATAAACTTCTGCTGTAGCACCTCTGGAGCAACTTTGGACTCTGTCAATTGCTCATTTCTAGGTGTTCAGCTACCCATTCTGTGGGCAGGGATGCATTGGCTTTTGCAAAGGCTGGTGTGTGCTCCTCTAACTGCAGGATAAGTATTTTTCAGTTTAGGAGAATGCTGCCAATATCACATATAGTAGTACAATAAGGTATCTTGTGGGTAAAGCACTGGGGGTGTCTGGGTAGCAGAGGCATGTCTGACTACCTCTCTTGGTAAATACTAGGAAAATTAGCTTTTTTGCTTTTACTTACTTCTTAAATAGCTAAATATGAATGGTCACAGGGTTTAGCACTTCTGTGTTTTTCTCTGCTGTCTGCCCAAAGCTCAACTCCCTCTGAAAATGGGGAAGTAAAAAACAACAACAAAACAAACAAACAAAACCCAAACAAACAAACAAACAAAAAACAGGAAAAGGAAGCTGAATATTCTACTGATAGAACACTGTCAAATATGAAACAATTTCCATGAAGCTCAAGTAAGGTTATGAAATAAAATTAAAAAATCTAATCCAGCAAGTAGAAATCTTTTTTGTTTGTTTGTTTGCTACAACACATATAACACTATTCCTGCAATAGTTATTTTAAAGGATATTTTGCATTTTTACTCCAAATTTCCCTCAGTGTGACAAGCTGTAATTAGTGCTAATCATCCTCTACTCCTGGTAAAATAACTGAAGAGAATTCCACTACCTTTCCAGACAAAAAGGTTTTCTGCTTGCCAGCTTCTTTATACTAATGCTTTAAGCCCTGTAAATGGGATGGAAGCCACATAATAAAGGAGAAAACTGAAGAGAGCACTTCTGGAAATTAAGGGTGGTTTGAAGCAGTCCTGTAGATGTGGGGGTAGGTCTCCATGGGCAGAACCCCTACTTGAAACTTAAAAGACATAAAGCACCACAGGTAGAGAATCTGTGTAAACACATTAACACACTGTAGTAACCAAGATAATATGTAATTTTCTAGGATCAAGCCACAGCAGTGGGGAGCTTTAGGGTCAGATTTGGCTCAGAGGCAATCAACTACTGTGCAAGATTTTCCCCAGCAAGCCATGGAGCCATGGTCTTCTGTGTTTGTTTTGTTGTTGTTGTTGTTATTTTTCATGAGACTATGCAGGAATAATAAGAAAAATTAACAATATATTTGAGAGTAAAACATGTAGATTACGGTAGAGAGTTGCATGACTGTTCAAAATGTTTCAACTCCCATTAAGCATCCATTTATAGTGTGATCTTGCCCTTTAATAGATAGTTCTTCTGGAAAGCAGGACTTTGAAAGCTGGTTTCCATATCTATCTGGCAGTTCAGTTTAACACAAATTGCAGTAATTCTTTAGGCTATTAAAATGTCTGATGATCATCACAACTGAGCGTTGTATCTTAGTTTGAATACTCCCTTTTCTTTAACTTCTTTTAAAGCCTTTTAATTTCTAGGAAGTGCCATTGATTCAAAAGTAAATAAAACAATTGAAAAAATAAAAGTAAAGTTTTTCAATGGTTCTTATTTTAAATTAACCTGCAACATTTCTCATGTTTGCATCTCTTTGGGCAACTCCCCGAACAGGGCTGAAAACTTATCTGAACAGAAGCTGTTATATTTTGACAAAGGCAGAACTAGACAGCTCTTTTGTCTAATCCACTTTGCAGATTCCCAGTTCAAAAACAGAATCCTGAAAATCAAAATCTACATTGCTACCTCTGTGCCCTTTCATAAGTTTACAATTTATAAGTTCATAATTCATAAATCCTCACTTAAAACTTTACTTGTTTAAAAATCACTGCCATCTTGTTTTGTTTAGGGATCAATAGAGCTATGGCAGTTTGAGGAGTTATTTTTTGTCAATAGCTGAGCCTAGTAACTGCTCATATGATCTTAGCTGTCTCCAAATGGGAGATGAGTTAACATAACTTTCTTAGGAGAAGAAAAAAATTAAACTACATTACCTAGAAATCTGATGCAAATTTTTAGGTACTTACCAGAAATGCCCATGTTACATTTCATATGGCAAACCAAACTGCTGGTATGAGCATATCATATTGGTTTCCTAAATCTGGTAGAATTTACAGCCACTTAGACAAGCAAAGAATTTATATTAGGCAAATCCTTTTTCTTATTCTAATGTATTATCCTCTCTGTGGACCTCATTTGATGCTTTATTTACTTGTCTGATAATCTTGAAATCTTAATTTAAGAATTTTAACAGAGCAAGGATTGCTTTTGTGTTTGATGCTTTATTTGATAATTATGCATCAAATCATCTTCAAGGAAAAGAAATGTCCAAGTAATTCACAATTAATAGAAAATGCAAAAGCAGAAAAGTCACTATTTACCATCCAAAAAGAGAGCTGACTTCAGAAAGTAATGTAATAGTCATAAACACTGGATCAGAGATTGCATGATGAAGAATTTAAAAAAAAAAAAAAAAAAGAAACCTACAAAAAGCCTGGAATTTACTTATTTGGTACATTCCAAAGGAAAAGAAAGTCTTCCTTGTTTTACTGGATTACAGCCTGACTTTGAAACATCCAAAAGGCTATGGAAAAAGTAAATGCAGTCCTAACAGATGTGAAATGAATTTTCTGTAGTAGGGGTAAGGAAGAGCTATTGTTTTTATACAAGTCATTGATGTGATCTTCCCAGGAATATTGAATTTCATCCTTGCAACTTCTATCAAGAAAAAAACAAAACACTCGGACTCAGAAAGAGGATCACTAGTGCAATAGAAAGACTGCGCGCTTAAGGAGAGAGATATTTTTGAGACCAGAAAGGAGAATTCTGGAGGAAATAGAGAACATACTGGGCATCACTAAATGTTCTGTATCTTTACTTATTGTTTCTGGAGTTGAAATTTAACATGTCAAAACTATCCTGGGTATTCAGCACCCAGGTAGGTACTTTCAGCTCACAGAAACACTTAAATCTACATGAGTATTCTCTGATGGAATCTAGCAAGCTGATGATTCTCCAGCAGATGCTGCCAAAAATACCTCTCCTTTAGTCTGCATTCTATCTTCTGTTCCAAAATATACTGCAGCACAGCCGAATGCTATTGAGCCGCTTAAGAAATCATTAAGAAAACTTTGAGTATTCACTAGCTGGATAAAGAGATGCACAAATAGACTAGATTTTTTTTTTTTTTTTTCCATAGAAACCACTTAAATTACATCAGTGCAAAATCAGGAAAGAGGCATTTTGAGGCGTTGTGCACCCTTTGAGTGCAGTATTGCACATACAGGCTAAAGGGAATGTGCTGCATCTGATCTTGTTGTGCAAATCTGAAAGCCTGGGCCTTTGTCATAGACTGATATTCTTTGTACCTTATGCAACAGAAAACTCCATGAAAGGAAAAGCTTCAGAAGTACCTCCAGAGGTGCAGGGCTCCTTTCCACACAGCTGTAACAGTGTTAATAGCCATTTACCTAATCCTTTCATTGACTGCCACAGCACAGGCCCCGACTTCACACTTGCCTGTTTCTTCCTTTGTCTTTTTTAATTAATAACCATCAAATTGTGTCAAATTGGTTCTTCCCCCTCTTTGCCACTCTCACAACAACCACACTCACTCATTCAGCAAGGGGCAGGGCTGAAAAAAAAGGCAGGATGGGGGGTGAGGGAGATGCCAGCTTGAAATTAACAGAGACAATTGCAGTTGACATAATGATACCACATAGTCCTAGCAATTAAGTCACAGAGCAGCACAACGAGTTCATACTCAGTGCTTGGGGCACTGCTTCCCCCTTCCCCTCCCTGCCTTATGCTGCCTGTAGGAAACAAGGGATGACAGAAGGGACCATTCTCTTTAAGGAACTTGTTCTTAAAGACTTTAGCCGTCCTGGCTGTCATGCGTGGATGTGGGAGCTGGATGCAGCCATCCATCCATTCAGGCCATTGGCTGACAGCAGATGACTTTACACAGGAGTGGCACTTGGATTTACCCTGGGGGGGGCAGGCGGGGGCTGAGGCTGCACACAGCTGTGCCATCTGTTCCAATAATACCACATTACTCTCTAAACTCAGTAATGAAGGCTCTTGAGTAATCTTTCATCAGAATGACTTCACAGCATTAAAAATGCATTTCAATACATAGCTTGTTTAAATATTTAACCCTCTTTGGCTTTGAGAAATTGATTCAGACCTGTGGTGTTTATATGTGTAAGAAACATTGATTTTCATATGTAGACTTGCATTAATTCATGAAGACATGAGTATGCATGATCTGTGAGTGATCTGTGATAAACCAACTCTCAAACTTTAGAGTGTGAGTGGGTACGATTGGTCTTATGGCTTTAATTCTCCTCAGTGCAAACTTTTCCTGCAGAAGAGATTTTCATTATACTAAATAAAATAAACACAACATGGACTAATATTCAATTATCTTTAATAGGAGTGGTATCAGTCTCATTTACCTGCATCTTCTTTCTGTGTCATTCTCTGTCTGTCCCTTGCCCTGATTTTCAACCTGTATGGCATTGTCAGTTCAAAATTTTTTTTTTTTTTAATTATTTTTTTTATTTCTTCCCTGGTGGGTGGTAGTGGGTTTTTGTTTGGTTGGTTGGTTGGTTGTTTTTTTTGGTGGGGTTTTCTTTTTGTTTGTTTGTTTGGGGTTTTTTTTGTTTGTTGTTTTGTTTTGTTTTTGTTTTTGTTTGTGGTGGCAATTTCCTTTTAGGTTTGTAGCATATTTAACCAGTAGAAATGAACGCTGCTCTAAAAATAGTCATTATGAGGGTTGGCAAAGAGAAAGCTGATCAAAATCATGGACACCCTTGCTGTATAGATATTTTGACTAAACACGAGACACCTGACATAATTTTACTCAGTACATCATTGGTGTCAGTACTTGTTCACCACTCAAAAATTTCTTGCATTCTAGGAGTGATAAAATGTGCAGGAGTTTTGGCTGGAGTAGAGAAAATTTTCTCTATGGGAGATGTTATGGGGCTGCATTTTGGATTTGTGCTGAAAACTGTGATGATAATACAGGGATGTTTTTATTATGGCCAAGCTGGGCTTACACAGAGCCAAGGTATTTTCTGCCTCTCTCATGACCCAGTGAGGAAGCTTGGGGTACACAAGGGGTTGGGAGAGGACTCATTTTGCAAAATGTGAGCCAATTCCAGAAAGGAAGATAAGAACAATTTTTAGTATGACTTTAAAGACCAAACTAAACTCTGGAGGTTAGTTAAGAAGAGTCTGAAAGATCATAAGGGTGGTGACAGGTTTGGAGATTTAGACATATTTCAGTATTAGATATGCGGTAATCTTGCATAAAGATTGCAAAGATTTCTCCTCTCATTGCTACCCCACAAATGCCCTCCACTGTTCCACTCCCCTGATGTGTAATTTGGATACTGTCTTCTGGTGTGCATGCTAGCAAGGTTCATCAAAGCCATTGTGAATGACAGACCCTGCCATCTGCCCCTTCTTCGTACAAAACGTAAGTGATAAAAATAATCAAAATTACATGAATCATGGGCCAAACAGCTGAATTTTTCAGAGCAAAAAATGTATGGGAAATGTAAAGTAAAAATGTATTATCTTGAAGTATGATTGTGGTTCTGATAAAAGCAGTGGGATTTCTATTTAATAGAATTTATTTATCCTTTAAAAAATCTAAGCAGAGCTGTCCTTTACTATATATGCATTTCCTCCTTTGTGCTCACCAGCAAACATATATTTTATACATATATTCACACACCTATTCACTCAGAGACAGATGTAGGAGATGTAGAAATATGCATGTCTCCATAAAAATCTAGATGCAGCATTATCCATCCCCATCAAGTAGCTACCTCAACTGTCCTGTATCAGCAAGTGCCTGTTGACTCAAACACTGCTCCGTGGGATACATGATATAGCTCCCAGCTACAAGGGATTTAGAATGTTTCTGTGGGAAGGCAGATTTCTGCTTAACTTGGTGGACCATAATTGATTTTTTTCAGATTTTAAAGCAGAGTCTGAAGCAAGTATCTAGTTGATCTGACATGCTGGTGTTTTCTTCAGCATTTTTTTTTTTTTTTTTTTTTAGCATATGTTAGACACACATTTACAAATATGGTATGTTAATTGTTTATGTGCAATGTTTTGTGTACTGCATTTTAATTTCACTTTTGCTCATGTGCAGTTTTTTGTCTCTTCTTTTGCTCATCCATTCCACATGTTGTACAAGTGCTAATAATGATAATTCAACTTAATAACATCAATCCTTGCAGAGCACTTGAGCCCATTCGCTCCTCAAGGGCACCTAACCCTTCATGTCCTCAACTTCCAGCTTCTTTATCACACTTGAACCACCCTCATAAACTACATCTTCTTCAGACCTTGTCAGGAAGGGCAAGTCAAACATAATGAAAATTAACTGAGAAAAATACAACCTTCAGGTTTGTCATCTCCTGATATTACAATTTCTCTTGTTGTTGTTGTTGTTGTTGAGGGGACAGAAACAGGTATTCTTTTCTGTTTAGGCTTTTAGGATCTCAGTTTTTCTGTCACACTTCTATCAGAGTCCAAGCTAGAAAAATATCCCTTCTTTCTGGAGTTAGGGTAGTTCTTTGAAAGCATTTCATTTGCCCAAACTTCTGACATGAATCTGATCAAGTTGCTGTTATAACTCATACAACTTTAGTGATCACAGAGGGTGTTGAGGACTTTTTTATTGATGCTTTTTGGGATTTTATCTCTATCCATGTGAGAGAATATTGTGTGCAGGCAAAGACTGGAATCTCCATAGGAAAAGTATGCTCAAGGAATTAAATTTTGTGTCAAGCCTTACAATTTTTTCTCTTAATTCAACTAAAAAATACATAATTCATTTATGTAGGCAGTATGTTAATTTATTAAATCTGGGGAAGAACAAAACTGAATGGATCTCCTCTTGTTCCATGTTTTTGGTCTGTTCTTTTTGCTTTTCATAATTTGTGAGCTAACCTTAACAATGCAAAGTTAAAGACAAGGAAGAATTAATGTTAGGAAGAATTTGGACAGCGTTCATCTTGTCTACAAGGTGGACTGCTTGAGAAGAAGCACTTGTTCTTGTGACTGTTAACCCTCTCTAGAGAGCCCTACTTTATTTATGTATTAAAAAAAAAAAAAAAAAAAAAAATCAAAATCTTGATCAGAGGATAATCCTGGTTATGGATAGCCAAGGGGATGATAAGGTAGGGAAACCATGACTCAGGGAATATTCCATAATTAATAATTCCACTTGCATCATGGTTGGATCATTTATTAGGATGACAAGGATGTAACAACACCGTAAATTGTGTTCAGCCTGAATAAGGATGTTGAGGGAAAAAAGGTCTGAGATAAAGGGGGAATGTTAACATCTATTGGAGCAGATACAACAAATTAAAGGCAAAATATTTTGAATAATTGCCACCCAGAAGGTTGTTGGGAACTGGAACAAGCTTCCCAGGGAAGTGGTCACAGCACCAACCCTGTTCAACAAGCACCTGAACAATTATCTCAGGCACAGGTTGTGACTCTTGGGGATGATATTGTGCAGGACCAGGAGCTGGGCTCAATCATCCTTGTGGGTCTCTTCTAACTCAGGATGTATTGTGATCTGTGATTTTAAATTATACACCGATCTCCCCATCTATTGTACAACAAGAGGAATGAAGGATGAAATTCTTCACACAGAAGGAAGCCTTTCTGTGAGGAAAGGCTGAGAGAGCTAAGGTTGTTCAGTCTGCATAAGTCTCCAGGGAGACAGTGTTGTGGCTTTTTAGTACTTTAAGGGGTCTTATAAAAAGGAGGAAGAATAATTTTTTTATACAGGCAGATAGTGACAGTACAATGGAGAATGGTTTTAAATTGAAGGAGGTTAGGTTTGGACAACATATTAGGAAGAAATTTTTTATTCAGAATGTGACGAAGAGAGACCAGGGAACTTGTGTATGCTTTGTACCAAAAACAGTTCAAGGCCAGGTTGGATACAGCTCTCAACAACCTGTTCTTATGGGAAATGTCCCAGTCTATAGCAAGGATTTTGAAATTAGAGGGTCTTTTAATGTCCCTTTCAACAAACCACTATAAGATACTATGAAAGATCAACATTCCTCCACATTTGTTTTTGTTAAGGTTATGGATCATTCATTTATCAGCTGAATGTTGATCCAGGTAGGCTCCCTAACATTAACATTGCTCTTGGGCTTTTTGGACTTTCATAGGGTAATTTTTCTTGGTTAATTTCTCAGGTTTGTGTTTTGTTTTGTTGGGTTTTTTCTTTGTTTTGTTTTGTTTTTGTTGTCTTTTTTTTTTTTTCCCCTTAATTAGACACTAGTCACACTAAAACAAAACAAAACAAAACAAAACAAAACAAAAAAAAAGAGAGAAAAAGAGCTTATGAATTAATGCCTTAATGAAATTGCTTTTTTGAAGCATACAGAAACAGCCAGAATTATTGTTCTAATTTAGGTGTCTAAATGTTAGATATGTAGGTCTCAACAGCAGGTTATGCTCCTGCTATATCTAGTGGAGAGAAGGCAGCACTTTTCAAGGATATACTCTCTGGATGCTCCTTCTTCACAGAAGAACTCAAAGATATGCAAGTTCTCATTGTGAGAGTGATTTGTTAAAAATTTTTGCATTGTATTAATGACAAAATAAAACGCAGGTTCCTTGAATTCCACATCTATATTAGTCATTAGGGCAGGCAGCCTAATGACTACTTAGTAGAATAGAATGCATTACCAAACAGTCTAGCACAAACAAATCTGTTGTTCAACTAAATTATTAAGATATGTTCAAGAGTAAGGATCTGGAGCATAAAACTCAAATAAAATTAATAAACACCATATTGCTTGCATGAATTAACTCAGGGTTCTGCTGTATATAGCTAGTTTAATCAGGTGGAAGGTACGGCAAGATGTCAATTGTGTACATTTGGATTTGTCTATTCTGCAAAATTTTGGAGTGTATCAGCTACTTCAGAGTATAAATATATTATCTGGGTTTCTTGTTTGTCTGTTGCACTGGTCAGCATTCCTATAATGCATAAAACCACACATGGATGGAAAGGGATCTCTATCACAGAATTCAGTCACCTATTGTCATAGGAATCTGAGGTATAGTATACCATCAACAAAGTGGTCACAAGTATTCCTAAAAAAATAAAGAGCCAGAAAAAAAGAGCAATGAAATTTCAGATTACCTTAATTATTTGCACTCATTTTCTTGATGGAAGGCTCTTCCAGAATAAAACTTCTCTGATGGTTTGCAATCTCTTTAGCTTCCAGCAGTAATACCTTTGGATAGCAATTTAAGTGCAGTGCCTCCATTTACCAGGGTATTAGTAAAACTGAAGGAACTACCACGTTAATGTTTATTTCTTTTACAGGGAACAGTAAATACCGTCTCTGCTTTTTTTTTTTTTTTTTTTTTTTTTTTTTTTTTCTGATGTAAACCAGTCAAATTAATTTACTAAGTACTCCTTTCCTAGATATTTCCTGGATCTTTTAAACAACTTGATCCAATTTGGCACTTATGTTTCCTGGACAATTGCAGTCATATTTTTGGCCAATACTACCAAATGCTATATGAGTTACACTAATGCTCTCTTTAATTTGATTTCACCTGGATGGATGCAGAGTGTATCACTTCTTCCTTCTTCCCTAAAAAGACATCTGGTTTACCCTATATTTGATGCTATTCAGTAAAAGTAAAACAAATGAGATACCAATGAAGGAAGCATGTTTACTGGGAGCATAGGGTCAATTTGTATGACTAGGAAGAAAGATATTAATGAGCTTCAGCAAGAGGACTTGTGGGTCATCAGAACTTGAGTTGAGGGCTATAGTCTGAACAGGAAGTTCTTTCAATGTTTATGGAGCCAGTGAAAATTTACTGAAGTCCCCTAAATTTTCATGTCTATCACCAGCACAGTTATCTCTTCCTGCTTCATTTTAAGTGCTTTCAGCGTCATGCAGGTAGAGAAATCATCATGTGAGTGGACCCAATACCTTCCTGCCCTGCTCTTTTTGCCTGAATTTAAGGTACATTTAAAAAAAAAAAAAAAAAAAAAAAAGTTTCTTCAGGAAGAAAAAGTAAAATAAAGTAAGTTTTGATTCCCTTATTAGAAACAAATCTGTGTGTGGGAGGATGTAGAGAGAAGGATGGAGCAAGTCATTTAAACTTTCCTTATGCCTTAGACAAGCTTGAGATCTTGACAGGTCTCCTCCATTCCTAACTGGACAGGGATGGAACACCTAAACTCTAAATGAGGCCTACATATGTTGGATTTATGCAGGGAATACCTGCTATGTGCAGGCACCTGACTGAATATCCAGTGGATGTCTACCAAGTATTTTCAGTTTTCCAGCCCCAGCAGGTAATGAGAATTTATCAGCTCTTCACATTCCCACCTGATCTCTCACCATCACATCTCCACAACTATTGCTCTTATTTATCTGGGTGTATTTGGAAATATCAGTTTATTTTATTTCACAGCAATTGTAATTTTTTGAAGTATTTGTATTTATTTGAAGTATTTGCTTTTGTTGGTTTTTGTTGTTGTTTTGTGGGGGATTTGTTTGTTTTGGCTTTTGTAGTGTTTGTATCTATTTGGTTTACACAGGCAGGATAAATAACAAGATAGTGTTTATAACTTTATCCTCACAAGTGGCACTGTGCATGGAGACCTCCATAGAGCCAACGCTTGCATTGACGTCAGCAGCGATAATTGCACTAATGATGAGACAGGGCAATCACATCTGTATTTTACCCAGGAAAGATAGCACAGGGACTGAGAACCATTGTTTCATAAGAAATAAAGAAACCTATAATTTTATTGAAAGCAGAAAGGCACAAAAATGATATTGTTTAGACACTACTTGAAATAATAGCCACTATGTCACCAGGCTTATCAACCTTTATGTCAGCTCGGGAAAGCTGCGGAGAAAAAATAAATCTGTAAGTGCTCAGACAATTATAACATCAGACTTGAGAGGTTACATGAGGTCCTAGGAATATTATTAAGCGTCTGTGTTTTTGCAACATTTCCCCAACTAACTTTAAGTTTAGAGATAGGATAGGAAAGCAGTAGAAAGGCTGCTAAATAATACAGATTGGGTTATGTACTTAAAATAAATAAAATTAAATATTTTAGATTGGTGTTCTGTCCTAAGGAACAATACTAATTCTCAAGTATGTTACGTGACCAGTCTGGAACTATATTTGCTTTGCTAAAATAAGGATCTTTTCACTTAAATTTATTCATCCAGGTTTTACTTCCTGTGAGAGAGGTAAATGTTTCTGCCTATTTTGTAAGAAGAAAAATGGCTTTAAAAAATGAATTCTTCAAACATTTCAAAAGTCGCCTTTGATTCTGTTCTTCAGAGCATGGCATAAAAGTTCTGGGATATCTAAGAGATTTTTCCACTCTCCTGTATGCTGCATTCATATCTGAGTGAATCTGGAGATTAAGAGAAGCATCCACTTTCAAGGGAGTGAAGAAAGAGAACAGAAGAGAGACAAGTAGGAAAAACAGGAGTTAATGATTTATGAGAATTCAGGTTTTGTTGGAAATTAAGAAATTATGTCTTTTCATTTTCATGTTAATTTTTTGCTTATTTTTTGGCATTAAATAAATTTTAATTGAAAGTTTAGGGTCCTACTGCCTTTTGACATGGATGTCAGCCACAGACTTTGTCTCTATCAACACAACCTTTATGTTTTTCTTAGCTTCTGCAGTGACTGGATGAGTGTTTACCTAGTGTTGGGGAAATGAAATTTGTGTTTGTACTGTTTCTATCTAAGCCAAAAGATTAGGAAAAGTTCACTTCAGATTCACTATGAGCTTGGCCTTGAATAGCATCAAAAAAGTATTTTTCTGTGACTTTCAGTCAATTTGATGGATTTTATTGTTTGGGACATTAAAAAAAAAAAAAAAAAGGGACATAGAGAATAATCTCAATACTTTTCATCATCAAAGAAAGAGGAAATAAAGAATGAAGAGGGTCAGCTTATGACTGAGCCATTTCAACAAAGCAGAAATGAAAGTGTGGCATGTCTTTCTTCTCAGAAACACAGAGACTTGAAGAAGACTCATAGAATCATCAAGTACTATCTTTTTCAGCCATAAATATAATATTACACGATTCTTTGAAAATAGGTTTTAAAACTGTTTAGGTATTATGTCATTCTTTCCTATCCTTGTTTTTCCTGTTTGAAGGCTGATTGTTGAAAACCTCCTTCTTATGTTCAATTTCAGTGCTTTATTCACAAACTGTTGCATGTCTCTTCATGACCCACCAGTGCAGCCCAAAGTTACCAAAACCTTAGTAACTTTTACAAACCCAGAGATACTTTTCAGGACATAACCATACAGCTAAATGATGGATGCCACGGAACCGCTGCATTGACATAAATCGACAGCAGCACCAACAGTAATTGTGACATGTCGTTCTCTGCCTTTGTTATTAGAGTAGTCTTACTGTATCTGCTGAAACCACCCCCAGGTTGCTGTGGCTCCACAAATTGCTGCTATTTCCATTTTCTAATGAAACTGGGACAAGTTTAATCACTTCAGAGGCTGAGGATGACAAAACTTTATATAACCTAGAGACACAGACATCTGTGTGTCTCAGCCTCTAACTCTTAGAAGCCACACAGGTTGTTTTGGTGTTTTTTTTTTTTCCAGCTTTGAGGTATTTATCTGCCCACATGCCTTGGTTTGTGTGCAAACAAGAATTAGCGCTCAAGAGTTCCGCTCTCCTACTGCCATTCAGTGATGGTCAGCATCAGATACTTGAGAGAAACTGACTGACACGCAGCGGAAGAACCAATTGCTCACCCTTATACTTCAGATGAAAAAGAGGTGAAAATGCCTTTAATCTTTCTTAAAAAATTCATGCCCTGAAGCAGGAGGATTAAGGTCCCCTGTTGTTATATCCTTGTTTAGTGTGGTTAATTCATAGCTACTGGATTTTTCATGATGCTTCACCCTGTGAGATTGCACTCTGACTTCCTAGAGCACATATCCTGTCCTGGCAGAGTCAAGTGTTTACTCTGAGCTCTCAAGCCATGACTTTACTGCTGGTGACCCAGGATCTCAGTCAAGTATTGATCCAAATACTCCTTATTCCAATCACACCCATATGTTTCTCATGCAACTTCAACTGGAAACTCTGAAAGTTACTTTGGTCTGGGTTTGGCTCAACTTAAGTATTATATCTTGGAAAATTTGCGTCTTCTTATCTATCAGACTAGATCTGCAAGTCCAATTATATCTTTGTGTATATTCCAGACTGGCTTTCTAAGTAAATGAATGTGACAAATTTCTTTATTTATGTCATTGGGGGTACTTTTTTGTTTGTTTGTTTCTCCCTGTGTCAGAACTCCTTCTTCAACAGCTTGTGATCCTGTAACTCAGTTTTGTGCACAACTAATAGAAAAGACATTTACAGCTATTAAGCTCCAGAATGTTCCATGAAAATAGTGCTTAAAATCCCAAAAGAGACATCTTATTAGCTCATATGATCATCTGTGGAGTAAGATCATGACATCTATGTTTGATAGTCCCATTAGAACCCACATGGAAAAGGGAAATTTGAGGATTTTTTTCCAAAATCAAAGTAGTTTTTCTGCAAGCCATACCAATAAACCCTAGAAAGAGGAAATACTGCAATGGATGCTTTTACTCTACAAGACTACATAAAGTTTAGCCATCTGACATAGAGGCATATTATTTATGCTGCCCACGATTCTTCTGTATCGACTGACACAAGATTCAAGACCAGATCTTGGCACGCTTCCCTCAGAGATCAGGAATCTGGAGTGTGGTTGGTACTCACATAGCTGTGCAAAGGGAGAGGAGAAAGTTATCTGAGCCGTCATCTTTCTTTAGCCTGCTTAAGATCAGACCCATTATAGCAATTTTTGGTCTTTATATAATACTCTTCACTCTTAGATTTCACAGCACTTTTCAAGCAAATAGAAGAATCTTTGACAAAACCGCATTCCCATCAGTACTGAACAGTTCACTCAAAAATTAAATGTTTTACAAAATCGGGTCAGATTCAATATAATATTGTTCAGAAAGAAAATAGGATAAAAGTTCTCACAATTCAACACAATACATTTTGACATTGTTTGAAATATGCTATTTCTTTCTCTTTTTTTTGTTCTTTCTTCTGAAATTACTTTCCATTTCTGTGTTTTAGTATTGCATAACACACCATACAATACTATTCCATAACATCCCACATCACTATACAAATGATGAAATGTCAATTGAAATGTTTCAAACGCGTTGTAATGATATAAACCAGATTTTTTTTCTTGATGAGAAATTAACAATATCAGTTCTCCTCTCAAACCATATACAGCTGAAATTGGCAATTCTGTCAGCTTTCATTAAGCTGTAATTACATCTCCTGGATAACCAGAGCAAGTGTACTTATTCTTGTTTTACAAATGAGAAATTTGAGTCATGTAGAAGAAAAGAACTAAAACTCAGAAAATAAATGTTGACAGATCTGGAGGTAGAAATTGTAGTTCTGAATAGAGTTAAGCATCCAGAGGTTATCTTTGCAGACAGGGGGGTTGTTTGTTTGTTTGTTTGTTTGTTTGTTTGTTTGTTTGGGGTGGGTTTTTTTGGTTTTTTTGTTGTTTTTTTTCCTTTTCTTTTTTTTTTTTTTTGGTCCAAACTTCAAATACTCTTCTTTCAGCTCACAGCAATAAAATCAATATCTATTCATTTATCTATATATTTTTTTACTCAATACCTCACTAAATGGATGAAAGCGGCCAAAAGTTTGAAATATGGATCTATTATGTCAAAGAATGAAAGTGTGGATAAATTCTTTCTGGAACAAAGCAGATTTGCACAAAAGAAACTAGGAGAACTACAAGGTTTTCAAGTTGAAGCATTAGCATTTTTAAGTGAAAACCAAATTAATCTGAATATTTCTAGCTATATTCCTAAATCTTAGTATTTTTTTTCCTGTAGGATTTGAAATTATACTTCTCTTTCTTGGGCTAATAAATAAGTTTATCAATTAAAATACGTAGTAGGAGATGAATTGAGGGTGATCTAGCAATTGCAGCACCAAAATTCTGGCATGTAGTGATCTGTTGTTACAAGCTTATCACATTTTACAAAAACTGCAGAAAAGAACCTGGGAGCTTTGGTGGGTGACAGGTTGACCATGATTTGGTGATGTGCCCCTGTAGCTAAGAGGGACATTGGGATCCTGGGGAACTCTTTTATGAGGAGACACTGCAGGAGCTAGGTCTGTTCAGCCTGGAGAAGGGACAACTGATAGGGGACCTCCTTCATGCATTTAAATATCTCAAAGACAGGTGCCAAGGTGATGGTGCCAGACTTTTCCGTGGTGTTCAGTGGAAAGAGGAGGAGCAATGGCCATAAAACTAAACACAAAATGTTCAACCTCAACATGCAAAAGATCTTTATTATGTTGAGGGTGTCAGAGCACTGGAACAGCTGCCCAGAAAAATCATGGACTCTCCCTCTCTGAAGACATTCAAACCCCACCTGGATATGTTCCTGAGTTACCAGGTCTGGATGACCCTGCCTTGGCAGGGATCTGGATTCAGTGATTTCCAGAGATCCTTTCCTACTGTAACAATTCTGTGATTGCATTAAAATCCAGGAGAGTAAATCAAGAATGATGAAGAGGGATCCTCAACATTCAAGAAGTTTAGCTGAGAAGACTGCTGCTTAAATCTTGAAGAAAATTTTGTTGTTAATGAGAGGATTCAGATTTTCAGCAGTAAACTGTATTGCCACTATTTAACTTAGGCTTCCTTGCAAAAAAACTCTATTTGAAAATTTCCCAATTTTTTCTTTAAAATCTTGAATATGTGGATGAAAAGCACATTAACTTCAATTAAAAATGAGTTTTCAATATTTCACTTTGTCAAAATTTTCAAGTAAAAGCTATACCTGGTTCACTAAATGTATTTCCTTCCTTTCACAAATTTTGTGTAAATATTACTAAGTAAAAATTCATTAAAAATCCTCTTTTTTTTTCTTTTTTCTTTTTTTTTTTTTTTTTTTTTTTTTTTTTTTTGGGTTTTCATTCCCTCTTTCTAGTCCTGCATGTCCTCTAAAATGTCTAAACTGAAGAGGAATAAATCTATCACTTCTTTATTTTTAAATTATGTATAGCCTGCACTCTTTAAGCACATTTAATCAATAGGAATGTATGCTGAATATATGCAGCAAAGTTTATATTAACGTTTTGTTGCATGTCTGTGACATGCAGACTATATTTATTGTGTGTAGTCAGTGTAAGTGTTCAGATGTAAATCTGATGTTGCTCTTTGTCCTGCAGATATGTAGATTCTGTTTATAAAATGTGGCTTGCTTACACAAAGTGTGGAAAAAAGACTTCTCATCTGGTGAATATACTACATCTTTGTGGATGGAAATCTGACGGGACAGATTTCACTTTGAATTCTATGTATTCGAGTAAAGGATTTTCCAGCAATTATATTTTTATTCATCTGCATGTGCTGTGTAAAGAATGTTAGTAGGATATTTCTTTACACCTACATTTTCATTGTTACACAAAGGAAAAAGAAAAAAAGAACATAGATTTTGTCCTTTAGATGACAATATGCTCCCTGTGTTAGAAAGAAGCATTAAATCCGTCCATTTCAAAATCTGTCTTTACACATGATGCAGGTGATATTTACAGTCTAAAGAGTGGTGACATTTATGGAAGAAAGGCAGTTTAACCACAGATCAAACCCTTGTGCTGGAAGGTATTCTTCCATCCTGAGCTACCTACAGATTGTTTCCAGACTGCCTAAATTCAATTTCAGTGCCAGTCCTCTTCTGTACCACAGGTATACTCGCTTGAAAAGAGGCCTAGCCTTTTGAATACTGAAAACTTATTTCACCCTCTGGGTCAGACACTCCCAGGCCTTCAGCATCCTTCCATTCTGAAACATTCAGAAACATGGATGTTCCTGCTCTCTTTTAATAATCAATGGAAATAAGTTAATATCTCATCCAAGAGTTTTGAATTACTTGTATGATGTTGGCATTTGGAGGCTTGTAAGCGTCTGAACAGGCTAGCAATATTCCGTTCTCTTAATCACAATTAATCTTGCAGACTGCCTGATGAATATAAAATTGAACATCATGTCAAAATGCCCATACAAAGTAAACTAGTCCCACATATATTAAGCCTGTATTTATTTCTAACATAATAGTAAGACTCCTGGTCTAGGAGTAGAACTGAAATTTCATTTTTAGCATCTCTCACCTTTTCCCTCCTTTCTTCTGCTCAGTCCCTGGTATCAGATTTGATTCAGCATGGTGGCTTAATTCCTGAGGTTTCTTACAGTCCTACTTCTATTCTGTCTAGCTTGTAAGAGCTGAATAATACAAAAAATTAGAACACAAAAATTTGAGTAGTTGAGTGCTCTGAAGTCTGAAAACCCATACTGTACCATGCCTCTGAGTGTTTACTGCTGTATATTAAGGTTTTTAGGAGACAGACCTTGCTTTCTAAATTGTTTTATTTCATGGCTGTGCTGCTACTCAGGGGTGTGAAACACTCTGCCTTATGCAATCTGTCAAAGCCAGGGGCTGATCTGTGGTAGGACTTCCCTCACTGAATGCTGTTCTGAGGCAAGAAAGGTCTCACCACAGAAATTACACTGCTGACAGAATCCTAAATTTAAGTGCATTGAAAGAAAAGAACAGGATCCATCTGTGTTATTCTTTAAAACACATCTAAAATGGTGTAAAGAAAAGGATGAAGCTAAATGATTTTTCACTATGGTAATTTCCTCATCATTGCCTCTTTATTTCATCATCTTTTCTTAGCTATAAGGTCTTGTTACAGAGACTTGTAGTATAAAACATCACAAACTGAAAACCAAGTGATCAGGACAAGTAAACAGCCTTTCAGTTGTTGGAGGAAGGAAATAATAGCATCCATAAAGTTATTCATCCACTTTTAAATAAACTTCTAAATTAAATAAATTTCTGGAGGCATCCAATCAACTCCATGGACCACAGGTGGGAATAGTCTTCTCTTTGCTAATGCTAGGTATACATAACTTTGATGACTAAATTTAGGTGACATGAAACACGCCTTCAAGAAACTCCATGATAATTCTATAAACTGTATCCCTCTGTGCTCCCTCTCTCCCCTGCTGTTTCTTTTGTTCACTGTTCACTTCTCATTTTCATTTCAGGTATCTGTACTTAGATAGCAAGGTCTCTGAAGCAGAAGCCAGACCTGAATATCTGTCTCAACTCTAAATAACCAGCTTAATCTACTAGTAGGACAGGTGGCTGTAGACTGCCTAAGGGACTGTAAAGAAATTATATATGGTATTAGATTTTTATTAGAAAATTTGCTCCCTTTTTCCAATAAATCAGACACAAACAAACAAACAAACAAAAAATCCAGTAGTTAGTAAATTGTACATTATTTACACTAAGTAGGGTTTTAATTTTTTTACTATAAAACTATAGTTTATACAGATAAGACTAATAAGCAGTAAAATATTCCTGATCCTGACAGCTCACCAAAGCACCCCACCACAAATGAATAAAATCAGTAAACATGGGACCATTAGGAAAATTAAGGTCAACTTAACACAATGAAAATTAATAAAACCTAAATTGTCTACAATATTATAACTAAATTGTTGTTACTGTTGAAATTTTTGGCACAAAAAATACTTTTTTCCTCTGCTATAATTAGATCTGAACTAATAATTATTAGATGATGATTAGTTTTCAATTACACTAACAATAATTTCTTGGGTTTATAGGAGATAGATATAAAGAAGGTATGACCTTTTTAGTGTTCAGTTTTTCTTCAGGTTAACTGAAAGTGTTGCTATAGACAAAACTATTATTTCAACATAGCTAATCATTGTATTATATTTAGCTGCAAAATCTGAAAAAATTCTGCAAGTATCCAAAAGTATTGAAACCTTGCATAATTGCAAGGTGTTATCGTGTACTTAGTTCCTTTCTCCACCCTATATCCAATATTATTTTTACTGTAAGATTTATCAGAGACCTGCCCTTGGTTCAGGTAGCATCCAAATACAAATCTAAATGTCTGCTTTTTATCTATCAGGTCCCTTTATGTCAACATTTTATGCCCAGAAAATACCTTCAGGACATAGGCTTTGTTTAAAGAGCAATAGAAGAAACAACAGTACATTCCTAAAGAAAAGGTTTTGTCAATTTTCTCTCTGAATACTGAACTTTTAAATAATTAAGATTGTTATCGCTTTGAAAATCATATTTTTATTCATGTAAAGGAAGCCCCACACAATCCTCCAAATCCATCTTCACATACCACTTCTGGACAAGGCAGTGTGTTTTATATCACAGCAGGAAGAGTATTTTAGGAGAGCTGAAAATTATTAGCTCAGCAGAAACCATCATGGCTTTACATACCAACATTCAGGCAAAAGGAGTTCTAATGGAAATAGAGTCCTCTCCTGGATTCTCAGTTGGCCTTAAGGGGGAAGGAAAACTACTTAATCCATAAACAGGCCCAGATAATGGTATCAGTTCTAGAGATCAAGAAGAATATTTCCACTTAGAGCACAGAAAGTTTGTGACCTTCTGTGAGATTTAGATTCCAGACATCTCAGGCAAAGTACATAAATTTGTCTGCTTACTGGAAATAAGTGCACATTTTTTCACCACAAGTGTACTTCTATTTTGTCTTTCAAACTTACTTCTGGCATTTCTTGCTGCCAAGGACCAAAAATATGGAGATAGAGAGGTATTTTGGTAAGACTCAGAAAGCCCAAAACAAGCACAAAATTTGACCTCCTAATCACAAGCCAACAAATTTTGCTAAGTAATTCTTGCAGGATGCTTTATCCTGAATGCACTATAAGCAGTCGTTTAGAAAGACATCCTGGTCACATTGTCACCAGTAATTCCTGAGGCTCTGCAGTGATCTTCACATATCTGATCCCCCACAATATCAGCAGGGGTTTGAAAAATTATCAGACAGTGCTTTCAAACCTAGATGCTTGCAGTGTGGTTGTACGTTCTAAAAACATTGACACAGACAGCAAGCAAGAGAAGCAGATCCACCTTTATTGTCTGAAAGTCTTGCAACAGAAATATTCTTATAGGGCCTCTTCTTTGAAGAACAAAGGATACAATTTAGAATATAGCACTGCCAGGAAGGCAAATGACTAAAAACTACTTTTTTTTTTTTTTTCCCATGACAGAGAGCACCCATGATTGTTCCAGTGTCAGTCTCTCTCAGAAAACATTCTAGACAAACATTCTTTATTATGTGCAGTAATAGTAATAGTAATGATACATTTTTTCTGTGCAATGGCATCCATCCTGATGAACCAAAGTGCTTTCAGATTTTGGTGATCTGTTACTTTCAATGAATGACCTAGACACTGGATATGTGGATAACAAATTGTGATCTTAGCTAGCAAAGAATTGAGAAAACATCCCTAACTTTGCTGACTTTTACCCAAAAACTTCTCAAGGCTTACTTGTTTGTCTTCTTCTGTCTATCATGGATGCTTAAAATCATTTAACATCCAAATCACCTAGGATTGGAGTTTGTTCAGTACCAACTTGGTTCAGCTTTTCGTTTTAGTACAGTATAGCTACTTTAATTGTTATTGTCAGAGGTTATTCCCAGTTTTGCTACTATGATATACAGTGATCATTGTTGTTAATCTGGCAAAGAATATTGCTCTTATTCAATTTAGGGTTTTAATTCTTGTTTCTGCAGTGTGAATGTTAAAAATAAAATTTTAATACAACTAATGGCAATATGAAATTTAATGATAATAATAACGATATTCTGTGGAGCAACATCCAATTTCAATAAGAGTTCCTAGCAATCCAAGAAGTAAGCATGCCCTCAACTTATGACAAAGAAATGACCAGATTTGGGCAGCAACATAATATGTTTTCAAATGTTGGTGACAAACTCCCCTTAATTTCAACAATGCAACACTGTTCTTTAATAATACAAATTATCAATTATATTTGGAAAAGAAAATTAACTAAAATTGAATTTATAAGCCAGATGGTATATACTTTCTGGGTGAACAAAACAAGTCAGTTATGTGTTTCACCTCCATCTCCTTAGCTTTGTAAATACTAGATGGTGAGTCCAAGTTGGTCATACAGGCTCCCTCTATTTGTCATGTGTCGTGGTGCCTTGTAGCTTCGCACAGACCACAGGCTAGCTCAGAGGCACTGCGGCTGGCGTTCAGTGGGTCGGGGCAGCAAGGCACGCAAGCTACCTCCTCCCCGTGGGTGCTTGGTTCCCCCTCGGGCGACAGGACTGAAGATATATTCACGACTATGGCGGCAGGAAGAAGTCGACTCTCGAGAGCAGTGTAAACAGATGGTTTATTTAGGGAGCATAGAACGGAGCTCTACCTCGGGAGGCGACTGCTCTCAGAGAGCCCTGAGCAGAGCTGTGCGAGAACTTTTAACCGGGGGAGGGTTCAGGGGAGGCGACAACGGGTCGGCCAATGGGAAAATGAGGGGGTGTAACCGGGGGTGTTAACCATAAGATGGGGGTCCAATCCCAAGAGGGAGGGAGGAGATTGCTCGGGCACCCACCAGTCACCCGACGCCCTTCCTGGATCTTTCCAGAACCCAGGGAAGGGCCCCGAAGTGACGGACAGGGCGCCCAAGGGGAGAGAGAGGGGATTGACAACTGGGGTAGAGGGGGTAGGGATGATTGGCATTTAACGAAGGGTTATATAACAATAACAGGGCTGAAACCATCGGGGGAGAGCCGGGGGGGGTACAAGGAACAAACTAAATTACAGAAAACTTTAAAACATACACGAAACTCATCAACAAATCTTAAAAACACGCTGCTACATCTCCCCCTTTTTTGTTTTTATGATGAAGTGAACTGAAAGGGAGGAGGGAGATACTCGGAGTTAGGATAGCTGGAGGCGAACCATTCGTGTTGGGTAGGATACCCCAGTCCATGGTCTTCTAAATCGGGGTTCCTACCCTCATCGTCCTCCATTCCGTCCATTTCTATTTCCTCTTCCTCCTGTTCCTGTTCTTCTTGTTCTACGGCAACTCTGTTAATCGAGGGGGAGCGCGAAGTGGAAATTAAGTTCAAAATCATTATTTTAAGGAGTCCGAAGCAAATTAGAGTCAGTAATAAGATAAATAAACACAACATTAAAGTCTTTAATGTAGATGAAACCCAGCCTGTGAGTCCCCAGTTTCCAAAAAGTTCGTCCAGCCAGCCACCTGTCTCCCGTTTGATGCTGGTGATCATTTCTTTCATCCGCTGGATGGTGGCATGGATGTTTTCCGCCTTGGATGACAGGTTAAAACAGCAGAGACCCTCAAACTCTTCGCATCGGTGGCCATGTAACAGAAGGAGGTAATCAATGGCCGCCCGATTTTGAAGAGTAGCTTGCCTCGATGTCTCCGCTTCACCCAGGAGGTTTGTCAAGGCATCAGTTGTCAAATTAGCCTGCTTAGCTACCCAGAACTCTAGGTGGGCCAATTCACCTAGAGCCTTAGCAATTGCCACCCACGGTAAAAAGATGGTGACTGCAACTCCTTTTGCCTTCGACCAATGCACAATTTCGTGATCACAGTCTGGGTCAATCGAACTGAGATCCCTCTTTTGGATTGCCGAATTCCGGGATAATTTACGCTGCCAATTTGCTACAGACGTTTTATTGGGCGTAAACAGGCTCAACTGTCCTAATGTGCAAGGTCCTCCTGTGTGGAGAGGGGGGATGCCTGCCCATGCTCTGTCGCCGCAAATCATAAATACCTTTTTAGGGAGTCTAAGGGGTTTGTGCCTGGTAGTAGTCGGGATATGTACTTCCACAGTGTCTTGACACCAGTTATCTGGAACTAAACGATGGGGACGGATCTGATGATATAATTTGTCCTGTCCTTTGGGAGGGACATATATAAACTTGACACAGAAGGAAGCATTAACTGAACCAAGGAGTTCCAACTCAGTGGGGTAGGAAGCTAGTTGGGGAAGGGAATGTTCAAAACCATGCCAAACAGAAAAAGGGTTTTTAATGGGACCTCTTAACGTATAAGGGTGGGGCCGGACCTGGTTGGCGGTTTGCAAATATCTGAGGAGTTCTGCGGGGAACTCCTCGGGCTTGAAGGGGATCCCCACGAGGCAGGTTGAAAGAGGGTCATCTGCCGACGCAGCCGCAAGGCAGATGTGGTCTTGGCCCATGGACCTGGCCAGCGTCGCCCATACGTTGGCCTTCGGCTGCGGGATGATCCATCCAGCGGCGTGGGGACAGAGGCTGCTGACGATTAGGTAGACCCCGAGGAAAAGATGGAAATTCCTCAGGGGAGGAAACTGTGCTCCGGAGGGGCTCATCTTTAACTGAAAAAGACTGAAAAAACCATATATTAATTCCAGTAGGGAACATCGGGGGGAAAGGGGAGCTCTTCCCAATGATTACCATCCCTCCTTCTGCGCCTCCATGCTGCTTCTGTCACCTGGATGGATTTTTTTCCATGGGATCCAGAGACTTTCGGGACGTAGGGTCTCACCCACTTCGATGGTACCCACTTAGGCCCCGTGGGGGTGGAAACGCAAGCGTATCCACGACCCCACGCGACCAACTCGTGAGGCCCTTCCGTCCATCCTGTCTCCGGATCCCTGACCATAACCGGCGGCTTTTCCCTTTGATGGAACTGAGGGTTTGCACCAAAGTGCCGCACGACTGGGGGGTTCAATCCCTCGAAAGAGCAGTTTAAAAAGTTGATGGTAAACAGTGCCCTGGCCAACCGAATTGAGGGTGGTTCTGTCTTTAACACCTGTTGTTGTTGGTGCAGGACCCGTTTGATGTCTCTGTGGGTCCTTTCGACCACGGCCTGACCTGTGGGGGAATGGAGGATGCCGGTTTTATGCTCCACCCCCCATTGCTGCAGGAAGCTGCAGAACTCCCTTGAGCGGTACGCCGGACCGTTGTCAGTCTTAAGCTCCCTCGGGATCCCCATAAAGGAGAAGGCCTGGATGAGGTGTTTAATGGCATCCAAGGACTTCTCCCCTGTGTGGGCGGAGGCAAAGACTGTCCCAGAGAAAGTGTCCACCGATACATGTACGAATTTAGAGCGGCCGAATTCCGGGAAGTGGGTGATATCCGTTTGCCACACCTCGCAACTTTTAAGCCTTCTGGGGTTTACTCCTGCACTCAGGGTGGGCAGTGCATATTTGGAGCAGGACGGACATGCGGCCACGATCGCCTTGGCCTGTTCCCGGGTAAGGTGGAACCGGCGAACGAGGCCAGGCGCGTTCTGGTGGAAGAGTTGGTGGCTGAGTTTCGCCTGCTCAAAAACATTTGGCAGGGGGGCCATTGCGACTGGGGCAGCGAGAGCATCAGCTCTCCTGTTACCATCCGCAATGAACCCAGGCAACTCGGTGTGCGATCTCGTGTGCATAACATAAAAGGAATGCTCTCGGTGGGAGACAAGCTTTATTAGTTTCGAGAGCAGTTCAAAAAGAGCAATGTTGGACACCTCCTGCAAGATTGCTTGCTCTGCCCTAGAAACCACCCCCGCCACATAAGCGGAGTCAGTGACCAGATTGAAGGGTTCAGGGAACTTCTCGAATGCTCTAACAACAGCGGCCAACTCAGCAACTTGAGGTGATCCTTCCACCTCAGCAATATCTGCCTCCCACTGCTGAGTCTGAGGATCTTTCCAAGTCATGACTGACTTGTGGGATCTTCCGGACGCGTCAGTGAAAACAGTTAGAGCCTCGAGAGGTTTCCTACTCTGAACACTTTTTACAGAAAGAACGAATTGAACATCCTGATTGAAAATTTTGTGGGCAGGCCGATGTATCGAAATTTGTCTTGTAAAGGAATCTAGGGCAAATTGCAGGGCTTCGTTTTCCTGAAGCAGGTGTTCTAACATTGCTTTCGTAATTTGGCCCGATTTTAATCTAATTGGTATGTGTATGCACTGAAAATCGCACCCGGCCAGATCTCTGATCCGCGATCTCGCCTTGCGGATCAACTCAGCTACCAACTCTTGTGGCCGGGTCATCCTCTTGGATCGCTGGTGGCTAAGGAAGACCCACTCTATGATTAAGAGAAGATCATTCCCGCCTCGATCCTTCTTGGTGGTATTGCTCCATTGGAATATTACCCCATGGAGGTGTGGCAATCTTCCCATTACAATAAATTTAAAAGGCAAGCCCGGGTCGCATCTGTGGGCTTGCCTGGTGGATATACAATCTTGTACCTTTTCCAGGGCACTCTTCGCCTCTGGGGTAAGGGTCCTGGGAGAACAGAGCTCCTCTCCCCCTTTCAATAAATTGAAAAGGGGGGCTAGGTCCTCGGTGGTTAGGCCTAGCCAGGGCCTTACCCAATTCAATGCCCCACACAGCTGATGGAGGTCCGCAAGGGTGCTTACCTTTGTTTTGATCTCCAATTTCTGAGGAACAATGGTCCTCTTACTGATCTCAAGTCCGAGGTATCGCCAAGGTGGCATCCGCTGAACTTTCTCTTCTTGCAGCTTGAACCCTGCAGCAATCAATGCATTGATTGTCAGGTCGAGCGCGTGGGACAGAACGTCATCGTTCGGGGCACACACAAGGACATCATCCATATAATGATGAATGATGGCCTTGTCCGTGGCTGCGCGGACAGGGGACAGCAAGGAAGCTACAAACCACTGGCAAATGACAGGAGAGTTTTTCATCCCTTGTGGGAGAACTCGCCAGTGGTATCGCTTCCTTGGGGCTGCTCGGTTGATAGTTGGCACCGAGAACGCAAAACGCGGGGCATCGTCAGGGTGGAGGGGAATTTGAAAAAAGCAATCTTTAATATCTATAATTGCCAATTGCCAATTTTGGGGTAGCATGGTCGGGGAAGGCATCCCTGGTTGTAAAGATCCCATGTCCTCTATAACATTGTTGATTTGTCGGAGGTCGTGGAGGAGCCGCCACTTGTCCTTCCCCGGCTTTTTGATCACAAAGACCGGGGAGTTCCAAGGGCTGTTTGTTTCGACTATATGGCCTTTAGCCAACTGCTCTTCCACGAGCTCTTCGAGCGCCTTCAATTTTTCTTTGGATAGCGGCCACTGCTCTACCCAAACTGGGGAATCCGTTAGCCAATTTAGTTTTTGGGTACGGCGCTCCTCAGTGACCGCTACGGAAAAATCCTGTGAGGGGTCAGGAATGTCGATTGTGACCCCCCATTGGGACATAAGATCTCTTCCAAGCAGGGGTTCCTTGTAATTCAAAACGAAAGGGCGAATATTGGCCAATTGCCCTCCCGGTCCCTTAATTTGAACCACGCTTTTCGATTGTTTTGCCAATTGTAGGCCCCCTACGCCTTGTACGTGTCCTGCCACGTTTTGCAGAGCCCAATGCGACGGCCAGTCTTTGGCGGGCACGACCGTCACATCTGCCCCCGTGTCTAACAGACCCGTGATTTTGAGGGCCTCCCCACCCACACTAAATTCACAAGCTACCCGGGGTCTTTCTTCTGTGATGGCCTGCACTGGGCAGACCATCAAGGTCTCAGATGTTACTCTTGATCCCCGGGTAGGAATCATCTGGGCGATGACTTGGCCTTTCGCTAAGTAAGTAGGTGGGTGGGCACAGCGCAGCCAGAGAACGATTCTCCCAGGGTTGTTAACCAGCGTACCTGGGAGAATTTCGATCTCTAGCGGTGTGTGTTTACAGTCCCCGATTACGATGAACTCACCTTCTTCGACCGGCCAGGGGCCCTGCTCTTCGGTATTTACCGATGCAAAACCCCAATCGGTGGTCCTCAGGTGCAAGCCCTCGGTGAGCCGTAACCGATATGGAGAGTGTCTTGAATCTGTAGATAAAATCGGTTTGGAAAGGTCATGGTCTGTGAAAATTTTCACATCCGGTGAAGTTTTATTGTCGTTCTTGATGTCATTGGGCAGCATATCATTGGCGCTCTGATGGTCTTTTGCTCCCCCTCTCATTTGGTCCACCCTATTTTTGTCTTGGCGCCGGGTGGACCTGCGCTCCCCGCTCAGTTTTTTTGGTTGTCCATATAACTCACTTGTCCCTCTCCCCCACCTCCCCCTTTTTTGTTTTTAAAATTGTCAAAATCTTTCTTTAGTTGGCACTGTGTCGCCCAATGCCCCACCTCCCCACAAAGATAACAACGTTGTCTGTTAGGAACATAAGATCTTCTTTGTGGGGTTGGTCCAGCAGGAGGCTGCGCGGTGGCTGCAGCAACTTTGGGAGCCTTCTTCTGTTGTGATGTTTCTCCAGACTGTAGCAGGGGGACTTTAATCTGGCAGACGCGTAGCATTTCTGGTATTGTGGGAGGGGGGTCTAAGGGGAGGCTAAGAATCGCAGTCCTGCACAACACGTTAGCGTTGTTAAAAGCCATCTCCCTTAGAATCCCCTTTCTCGCAGTCACGTCTGGAATTTGAAGCTCAACCGCTCTACTGAGTCTTTCTACAAAAGCGGTGAACGACTCCTCCTGCTCCTGAAAGATCTTAGAATAAGATGTTATAGGGCCATCGGGGGCCATCCCGAAAAAAGCTGTTATTGCGTGGTCCCGCACAATATCGAGGGCTTTAGGTGGCATGATGTTCGCCTGATCAACAGGCGCCGTCCAGCGTCCCTCACCCATCAGATGATCCAGGGTGAGGGCATTCCCTTCCTCGTCGACTGCGGTATCTGGGTCGACGAGGAGACTCGGCAAGGCATCTGAAAGCAGCCGCCTCCATGCTGATTCCCAGAGTTGGAACTCTGTGGAATTCATCAAGCATGAAAACAGCTGCCTCAGATCTGCAGGTGTTACAGCAGCCACACTCAGATCAGAGCGGAGGAGTCCCCTAAAATAGGGACTCTCCCGCCCGTAATCCTTGTGGGCCTTGCACAAGTCTTTGATGGCTGATTGGGGGAATGGGTGGTACACTGGACGCACCTGATGCCCTCCACGAGAATGTTTATAGACCACCGGGGCTAATGTAGGGATGGGGGGAGGCTGGTGAAACTGGGAAGGCTCAGACTCTGGCCCCGCCCCCTCCGGTCCCAGACCGTGGGAACCAGGGGGGGGAGCGTGGGAACAGGAAGTGGAGGGGTCTCGCCTTCCGGGAGGGGGAGTGGTTTGAACAGCCGATGATGTCGTTAAGGTGTTTCTGGGGGCGGAGTCACAGGGAGGAGCTAGGGGAGGAGCAGGAGGAGGGGTCATCGGGGAAGGCGGAGAAAGGGGAGGGGCGCAGGGGACGAACGGGGGAGGAGTTTTGCGAGGAGGGGGAGGGGTTGAGGATAGGAAAGGGTTGGTCTGAGCAGGGGCGGGAAGAAAGGGATTGTGGGGAAAAGGAGAGGGGGATGGGGAGAACCGAGCCATGCGTCTCCGCCATTTTGTGAGGATAGGGTGAGGGAGCCATCTTGGGGTTGAAATTCTCCATCAATACTAAATCGAACTCTGGGTTTGTGAACCGGGAAAGACGAGGGTAGGGAAGGCTCTCGGACCATCTGGCCAGGATGGTTCGAGAGACCCCGGGCAGTCCGGCCAAGACTGCTCGGGCGGGGGGATCCAGGCATTTTGAAGGAGCCTGAGCGGGCAGGCTGAGTGCCTGCCGCCCCTTTCAAAATGCCTTTCTGTGGACAAAGGGGTTTTGGGGAAGGCTTAGGGGAAGGAGAACAGGGGGACGGTTGCCTTTTGTCTGTCTCCTTTTGTACTTCACCCTGTTTTCTTATCGCAGAACTGAGCTGCGCGGCCAAATTAAAATAAATTTGCACTTCTTTATCCCCTGCCCCTGCCAATTGAAATAATTTTCTTTCCACAGTGCTCCAAAAACGGGCGGAGTGGAGTTGGTCGGGGGATACCTTTGGGAAGTACAAAAAGAGCCATCTAACAAACCGTTTTAAATCACTTTTCGGAATACTTAACTTGGACTCCAAAACAACAACCTTTAAACTATGATACACACTTCTTTGGGTAACTGAAAGCTTCACACCCATGCTTTCCAAAAGAAAGGGTTACCCTCAGCTAACACCTGAGCAAACTGAAACTGAACAGAAGACAGACTGTAAAGCTCACTTAGAACCAAGAGAGGATCCCACCTCCTCGGGGAGCCGCAACCAACAAAAAGAGCAACCGGACCACAAAATAAAATTACAAACGGAAAATAACAAAAGGGGATCCGAGGGTGAGTCTAAGACGGGAGAAAAGGGCAAACCCAATTCCCCCGGGCTGCGCAGCCAGAATCGCCTTAGGCGATTCCCTTCCAATCCAGTTTTCCCCCACCCCTGGGAGAAAACCTTCCCTAGTAAGTATCCCAGCTGAGATACTTACCCCCACCTCAGATCCAGCGAAGCCCAGGGTCGCTGACCGGCCGCCTGGAGAGGGTTCCTCGGGTGATAAGGAGTTGTCCTCTCCGCCCTCGGGAGCGAGCTGTGAAGCCGCTCAAACCGAGGGAAGCGTGACGTCCACAGACTGTTTTCAGGCTCTTCAAGCCCTAGTCCTGACCGCAGGGTCCACTCCGTCGCCAGGGGTGCCCCACGTTGGGCGCCAGAAACGCTGTCGTGGTGCCTTGTCGCTTCGCACAGACCACAGGCTAGCTCAGAGGCACTGCGGCTGGCGTTCAGTGGGTCGGGGCAGCAAGGCACGCAAGCTACCTCCTCCCCGCGGGTGCTTGGTTCCCCCTCGGGCGACAGGACTGAAGATATATTCACGACTATGGCGGCAGGAAGAAGTCGACTCTCGAGAGCAGTGTAAACAGATGGTTTATTTAGGGAGCATAGAACGGAGCTCTACCTCGGGAGGCGACTGCTCTCAGAGAGCCCCGAGCAGAGCTGTGCGAGAACTTTTAACCGGGGGAGGGTTCAGGGGAGGCGACAACGGGTCGGCCAATGGGAAAATGAGGGGGTGTAACCGGGGGTGTTAACCATAAGATGGGGGTCCAATCCCAAGAGGGAGGGAGGAGATTGCTCGGGCACCCACCAGTCACCCGACGCCCTTCCTGGATCTTTCCAGAACCCAGGGAAGGGCCCCGAAGTGACGGACAGGGCGCCCAAGGGGAGAGAGAGGGGATTGACAACTGGGGTAGAGGGGGTAGGGATGATTGGCATTTAACGAAGGGTTATATAACAATAACAGGGCTGAAACCATCGGGGGAGAGCCGGGGGGGTACAAGGAACAAACTAAATTACAGAAAACTTTAAAACATACACGAAACTCATCAACAAATCTTAAAAACATGCCGCTACAGTCATGGAAACACCCCTCCTAAGAAAACTCTTCTCCAGCTGAAGCATCTTTGAAGGCTTCTTCCTCTACTGATTTGCTAATGACAGAGCTGAAATACACACACCTCAATTCTACAAAAGACAAGTTACAGAAAACAACTTGAAAGTCTTGTCTTGAGTGATTATGTGCTTTCGAGGGGATTTAGCAAGTGTGTTTGTATAACTCTCTTTTTTTTAATATTATTTTTTTATTTTCTATTTAGAGGCAAAATAATACAAAAAATTGCGTGTTACTTGAGCAGCTGAGGAGTCTGAAATAATTTATGGGATTGAGGCAATGGAATGAAGGGTTTTCAGCTAAACTCAATAAAGTTACAAAGGAAGAAACCTCTAGGGGTGATTGCCATCTGAAATACCCATCTCCTATACCACCTTGGTTCTTTTTTTTTTTTTTTTTTTTCCCATTAAAGTACTGCACTAGCCCACATCTGAAGGTAGAAATGACAAAAAAATCTAGCAATGTGATAATTCAAGGAACGAGAACATTTCAGATATTGTAGCATTTGATCTGAGAAGGTGTGTTCAAGGCAAGGACCTCTGTAAAAGATTTTCTAGGTGCACATTGATAGACAGACTAAGAGAAACTGAACAGAAATTGTTAAGTGAGAACTCAGTCTTTCAGGTGTCTTGATCCTTATAGTTTCATCCCTCTGTCTCGAGATGCAAACCTGCTGTGTTCATTTGTTGCTGCACTCTTCTTTCCAAATTAATTTGGTTAATAACTATCCCTAATATTGTTAAGGAAAGCTATACCTCAGTTTTGTGTTTACAGAATAGTTTTTTTTTTTTTTTTTCAAAACAGAGGAATTTTGAAGTACAGGGCAAGTTTGAACCTACCTTACCAGGAGCACAAAGCAACATTAAATAACACATACCAGCACTCCTGTTTCTCTTAATCCAAGTGCTTAAGTTTAAGGGGTTTTAGGGTCACAAACAAAATCACTTTTTCCCAGGTAGTCCGGAAGTCTGTACTTGAAACGGAGACTGAATTTTCAGCCTCATCCCTTCTACAATGAGTTAGAGGAAAATAGGCAAGGAGAAAGATGCAGGCTGAAAAATGGGTAAAGGAGAAGGAACAATTACTTTTTTCGGTCCTCAGAATTTCCAAAATGTGAAAGGCTTAGTCAAGAAATGTAGTTGGTTTATACCTATACTAGCTGGGTTAAAAAAAAAATAGGATAAAAGCTCCTCCCACCAAAGAAAAATGTATAAGATACAATAAAATAATTTCATTAGACAATCTTTTTTTTTTTTTTTTGTTAACATTTCTGGACTCTAAATTTTCCCTAAATACCTTATTGTTTCAGCTTGAGTCTAAAATGTGAAATGTAGAATTTAACTTAGTTAAATGCAGTGAAGTCTCCAAAACATTCCTGACAGAGTTTTGAATGGAATTAGGAAGTGCATGTACATATTACATCTTATTATTCAGCAGACGAATTTTTGCAAGGTTGAATTTCAGTTATCAAGGTTATCCATCTTTCTGCCTAGACTATTTGTGAGGGAGCTGCTATTCTCCAGGGATTAAAACTTTCCTGATGAAAGAGACATCACCTCTAAACTCGAGCAACATGAGAATGTTGTGATCTCAGGTTATCTGGATGCACAGAAGAGTCTGAGATTAAAAAAGAGAATATGATTAGGAAAACCTCTTTTTATGGTTGTACATAACCACAAGGAATACACCAATTTTGTCTGAAATGCACATCTCAATTTGGGAAGAAAGTATGAGCAAAAAGAAATAAAAAACAAATGAGAAATATTCTATGAGTTTATTTCAAGGCACAGCATTTCATCAAGTTCTGCAGGAATGACTCATCTACTTCAGCAATCAATAGACTGCCTTTACTAAAACCAGACACCTAAAGTTTTGGAAACTCCAGGTTAATTTGGGGGCTTCCAATATGGGAAGTCTTGACAAACCGAAAAGCTATTCTAAACAGATAGTGAGAAACAATCACAGTATTCTACAGCTAATTTGGTTTCCTCTTATGTTTATGGGCTATGAATTCTAAAGGAGAAATTGAATAAAGTGATGCTACAGTAATTTTGTGCAATTATCTTTAAAAAACAGAGCTGGTATGAGTAGACAAGCTGAACCATGAATTGTCTAAAAAAAGAGGAGACAAACCAAGACTTTGGATTATAGTCTAAGAATCCAGCAAATAGCTCAAATTATAGCATTTGCAGATCTACTGTCTTCTGTAAGTGGCTGGTCCCTTGGATTTCTTTGATCATTATCTTTAATTATGTGAAGTTTCAAATCCAGATGATGTGAACTTCACTAAAGTTATGAGTAGAATTGAAAATCCACCTTTGAGGGGACAGCAAGAGAATGATTTCACTATAACTGATTTTTTTTTTTTTTTCTCATACCCATGCTCCTTGCTCCTGGGAACACTATTTATAATCATGGTCAACAAAACAGAAATATGTGTAGTTAAAGTCTGCTGAAGAGAGATGTTGCCATGAAATATGTTCTAGAATTATGTGATTTCAGAAATGGATACCCAACATATTGATAGATCTAAGATGTAAACTTTAAATATTCTCCAGAATCTGGAAATAATAGAGACCACCTTTACTCTGAATCATCTCATAAACATGCAGTAATATAGACAGCTTTAAAAAAATAAGGTTCTCAACAACAAAAAAAAAAATTCAGAAAGATCCAGAACTCCTTAGCACCTAGCTAAATATGTATTAAAAAAAAAAAAAAAAAAAAAGAAGATGAGGACACAGGACTACAGCTTAGAGGAGGGTATTAAGGGAGTAAACTCTTGCATTTTGGTGAAGGAATTCTGCACATCATAGGTTAATTTGAGAAAATAATCTTAGCCTTTCCTCTGAAAGAGGATTCAAATACATACCCATTTTATCTAGATTCATTTTTATGCTTTTAACTTATGTGATTAAAAAATGCAGTAATTCAAGTTCCTTTTAAAAAGACATATTTGAAGGAAAAATTTACTGTGTAGCATGGTATTCTAAAGTTCTTTTTCTTTCAGTCTCTGTTAAAAAAAAAAAAAAAAAAGCTTAGATTACTTATGTCGATTAAACATCATCAGATAGATCTTGTTGGGACTTGACTAAACAAAGTCATCAGTCCGTAGCATTAAACACAAATGGAGGCAGAGTAATAATATCTCTGTTAAACACTTAAATTCAAACTCTGAACTTTGTGATGGTTGAAAAAGTCAGCTTGGGTAAAAATGTAGACACAAATATCCCCTAACTGGTAAAAATGCTCATCAAAAATGCAGTACAGGTTCCAGCACATAAGTAATTCCCATATATTAATCTGTTTATACATATGTAGGTTCTTAGATATGAAGGTCAGGAGGATGTGATATAATCTTACCAAGCTGCACTTAGAAGGATATTCCTCCTAAACAGTGAGCATGCTTACCGGTCAGAAATGAGCCTTTCATTTCTCCACTAAATTCATAATATTTTTATCTGTACTTAGGCAAAATAATATCTATTGAGGCAATGTAGTGAGTGCAGAAATGTGAGTGTGTGAAAAGACAGAGTAAGTATGGAAAGATTCTATATGTCGGCGTAGGAGAGGGACAGGTAGTTTTGCATGTGCAAGGAAGTCTGTAACTGGTTTATGGGTAAGACCTGAAGGGATAAGCTGTTTGTGTATGACAGTTTGCTCATGCAAAACCCCCATTTTTTCATCTGTGTTAGTCTGTGGGCACAAGAAAGTGGGATGGTGTACATGCATTCTACAAAAAAGGAAGAAACAGCGTGTGTGACAGAAGGATACATGTAAACATGCGTGCACAGGCACACACTTTGTCCTAGGCAAGTTCAGCTCTTAGCTGGAAACTTAAGAAATTGCCTTTGTTGGGATTTGAAAGGGATCGCAGATTAACTATATTTGTCTGCTTTCTTTCCCCACTAGTGCAGCCAAAATGGATTTTCATTCTAATAGGGTTTGCAAAACCTGGCACTGGAGGCAAGTGCCAAGGAATCCAACTAGTCAAAAGTGTTAGAGACACCATGGGCACTAGAGGATAGAGGTGTTGCCATGGGAACAGAATGAAAGACCTCCATGAAGGCTGGTTAGGAGGTTTGTTTAAGAGGGAGCCAAGCAGCTGCAGCCTTGCTACCACCCTATGCTTGAACAACGGCCGGTAAATTCCATCCTCTTCCATTCTCTGCCAGGAACTAAGGAATTTAATTCTTCCTCCTTACGTGAACACTGTTGAGATTGCTGATATCGCTGCAGACCCCCAATTGGTTTGTGCTGCGAAAGATGATTTGGTACTTAGTGGTGCAAATGCCTGCAAGGGGTGATTGAGGGCATAGAAGATATTTTTTAAAATAATTAAAGGATATAGTTTTTAGTTACAAAACTATGAATCTCCCTTTCTCTGTCTTTCTCTCCCTCTCTCTATGGCAAACTCTTCCCTCACTCCTTAAAAAATATCCAACCCCTTCCAAGGAGCCAGAGAAATAAAAACGTTTTATGAAATCAAGGTCTGCTTCAAGGGGAATTTATGAAAATATTGTCCCTTCCAGTAGACATATACAATGTTTTTTTTTTTTTTTTTTTTTTTTTTTTTTTTTTTTTTTTTTTTTTTTTTTTTTTTACAGCCTAAAATCTATAAAGATGGAAATTGTGTGTGAGGAAAGGAAAAGAGAACTTCTCTGGCTCCAAACTAAAATACCAGCTGAGCACCTGCAATACTGTAATTATAATAATTGGCATTTCAGTGATGTCTAGAATCCTCTGATTCTAGGCCTCCACAACTCCATGGTACTAGGTGCAGTACTTAAAGCAGCTGGAGAAAATGTGTGGCCAGTAGTGTTTGAAAAGATTACTTAAAAAAAAAAAAAAAAAAAAAAAAAAAAAGCAACATAAGGCTAAAAGCTAAATCTGAAAGAAATTTTTTGGTATCACATCAGAAAAAGGAGGGGGAGGATTAATAAGGAAGTGATCCCAATTATTCCTTAAACAGCACTTAAAAATAATGTAGCAATATTAAGCAAAAAACAGCCTCTGGATACAAACTCTCATTCAAGTTGTCTGTCAGCAGCAAGAGTCTCAAGCATACACATCCATACCTCAGTCCCTCTGTGGATGTGTGTGTGTTTCTATCTGCCCATTTAGTTTACGATAAATGCTGCCTCAGAACCAACCACAGCCAGAGACAAGACAGATTTTTTTCAAACCAGTGCAAATATTCTTAATTAAATGGTTGCAATTTCTGTTTATGAAGCCCTACACAGTACTGCATGTTGCTGACCTCATTTTAAATAGATGTTTATAATTGGTTACAATACCTAGAAAGTCATGAATTCAGAAAAAAGTAAATAAAAAAAAAATATTATGTTGAACTATCTATATACTTAAACTTAAAACTGAAGGATTGCTTTGGAAAGAGTGTATTCACTCATAAATGAAAAACATTTACCTTTTTATACAGTTTATCTGATGAACTTTTTAAAGAATGTTTTGGATTTTTTAATCAGTTTTAGGTCCTGAGGACATACGTGATTTTTAAGTCCTGCTGCTCTTTAAGTCTGCTTTTAACGGACTTTGCAAACTTGGTCTCTCACGGGTTTCAGTTTTCTGACCATTGAATTAATATTATCGTTTGGATTGATGTTATCCTTAGGGATGACATTTACAATGATGTTTAAGGCAGGGAAGTGTCAAAGAGCTCTTAATTGTCAAAGTTTGTTTGTTTGTTTGTTTGTTTGGGGGGTGTGTGTGTTTGTATGGGGGAGGCTGGGGGCTTGGGGGGGGGGGTGTTTGTTTTTTTTTTTTAAGCTTGAATGATAAACTGTAAATTAAGCTCTATTACTGTAGGTAGCCAAACTTGCATATGTTGGCCAGATCTAGTTAGTTGCTGTTGTAATGTCAATACATGCAAGACAAAATAAACATAACCACATGGTGGCATGGAGAAGGTGAAAAATAAATGATTTTCACTGGTGAGTAATAAATGATTTTAATTTATCACAGGTTAAATTAAAGTTTAACTATATACAACAAAGAAATGGATAATTTGTTGTTGTTGTTGTTACATAATGTGCATGTCTATAAATGTTAAAATGGTTTCAAAAGAGAAAGACATTATGAAAGAATCACTTTTTCAACGTAACATATAGAAAGGTATCATGTCTCCCAAAACAAATCTCTTAGTCTCAAAGTTTTGGAGGCCAGAAGAGTACTGGGGTCAAATGTCATTTAATGACTGACATGTTTTTTACCAAACATCTACAGTTGACTCTGTTGGAGACATTAACAGGATGATGTGACTTAGTAGATTTTTTTTTTTCCTCCCAATGAACCATGGTTATCCATCCATTCTGAGATTAAACAGAGTTACCGCAATTATGTGAGGAAGTGATAGGTAACTGCAGACTCATGCTTAGGAGCTTGTAAGTAGATAGAATTTTTTCAGAAGATTCATAATTTTCTAGAGATTGTTTCTTCCACCAGAAATGCAGACAAATTCAGTCCCTTTTCTTGAAAAGAGTCCAAGTCGAGGCTTTGTTGTTGTTGTTGTTTTGTTTTCTTGATTCTTGCAGGAACTGAGGTTCTTGCAGACACCTAAGTGCAATCCATTTACTGACCTAAAACTGGGTCATTTCTGATCTTTGACATTCTCTCCAGTCATGAGACATATTTCCTAAAGCAAAATAACATCTCAGGTTCCTCTCTTAGATATCTGAGTGAGCTTCCTTAATTAAATTCAATGTTGGCAAAATAAATAAAACCTCCTCAAGATCAAAACTTGTAAAGGAGCATTAAAAAGCTAGCTCAATGCAAGTAGTTTCCTATATGAGTTTGGGGAGAAGGGGTGGAAGAAGTGATTAGGATTAGATTTATAATGAGACACTAGTTGCACTTTGGTAGCATAGTCACATCTTCATCTTCATCCTAATGTGGTGACTCAGTGTCTGGGTTGCACTCTTGGCTGTTAAATAATATGCCTGTATTTATGATAACATGGAAAGAGTTCAATTTCCATTTGTTTGGGATTTTTTTTTTTCTGGTTTTGGAAGTCTGGTTAATTAAAATTTTATATGTCCTTTATGTAGTCAGGATTCCATAAATAACAAAGAATTCATATCTTAATACAAACAAACAACATCAACAAAAAAAAAAAAATCCACAAATGAAACAAAACAAACAGAAAAACCAACCAACCAACCAAAAAATACCACACACCAAAAAACCCCACAAACACCAAAACTAAACCCACAAAGTAAATCCAAAACTGAACCAACAACCAAACCAAATCAAACCAAATTAAAAAATTAAACCAAATGCAAACCAAACCAAACAACAAACCCCCCACCTCCCCCTTACATGCTAAAATAGCAATTTAAATCCACTTTTGTTCCAAAACAAATTCTTCACCTCTTCATATTCCACCCTCAACCTTTTCTTATTATTTGTCACTAAGGCTCAGTGCAGGATACATGCAAACTGAAATTCAGTGATAGATGCCTCTTAGTCACCTGACTGAAGAGAAAATCAAAGGAATGTAAAGACACCATTCACAGGAAGAAAACACAGGTGACATTGCCTAGGAGTAATGGCTTGCCAGTAACCACTAATGCTTAGAAAAGATGCCAGGGGAGATGTCTAGGAATTTTAATTAAATTTTTGGTCAAAGAGAGAGATAAGTGTGTAGTTACAGTTACTTGCCCATTGAAATAAGTGAAATATAAACATTGGTATGAATATATGTTATTTTTTGTCCAGTCTATCGAAGTTAATGAAGGTGGTGAGGTACTGTTCCATGGGTTTTCCAGAGACACTGAGGTTGCTCCATCCCTGGAAGTGTCCAAGTCCAGGCTAGATGGAAATTGGAGCAACCTGGGATAGAGGAAGATGTTCTTGACCATGGCAGGGGATTAAAAGAAAATAATTTTAAGGTCCCTTCAAATCCAATGCATTCTGAAATTCAATTATTCCATTTGTTTCATAGAAGTAAATAAAGAGATCATTTAAAGTAACCTACTTCAAATGTATTTTCAAAATCTCACTTCCAATTTGTGGTTGTTTTTTTTTTTTTTTTTTTTTTTTCCTTTTTTCCCTTTTTAAAGGACCTATAATTTCTTATCTATAAACCAGTATTGATAATCCTGCTTTGCACAGCTAGATGTATTTATGAATATATAAACACAGCCTACAAAGCGGTGTAGGTAGTTATAGTTTTTGTCACTATTTCATCTCCTGGCTCTTGCACATCTTCACATACCGCTGCACTGGACATCCTCTCAGATACTATTTCCTCGGCATCTTAAGGCCTCAAAAAATCAGTGAATTAGTATTAATTTAAGAAACTGAGGTATAAAAAGATTAAAGATAACTGATGAAGGATACACAAAGTTTGGGAAGACTGGGAAATGGAATTCTCATTGTTAATGGCCACCTTTGTTCTTTTATGCCCCAAATGATTCTTCATTATATCGCAGAATAATACACCTTGAAGAGATTTCACGAGGTTGGATGGGCTGACTCTATGGTCCAGGCATATGCCAAATCTAGTCTAAGCTATTCAGAAATTCTTTGAATGTTGGAAGCCCCAACATTTCTGTATGAAACTGCACTCTGGCCCCTACCTACCTTCACCATTGGGAAAGCTTCTTATCTCAACGCTGGTATCACTCCCGCAGCAATTTAAATGAGCAACTTCTTGTTCTGTCTGTCATAACAGGAAGGGATTATTTCCAACTTCTGTAGGACTTGACAGTGTTATCACACCCCAAAGACAGATTTCTAAGCTCTCCAATAACTTCTTCCTCCAAAATCTCTACAGATGGTGGATGTATTTCTTGAAGTATGTTACTGAAAACAAGGTGAAAGATTGAGCTAAACTGTAAATTTTTGTGTTACAGAGAGAAAATCACCTACCTTCCCGATGTTTTCTTGACAGATTGCATTATGAACAGGTGTGGAAATCATAAGATTCATATATTCTTTTTTTCTACCTAATTAGCACAAACTTCTACTATATTGCTTATTTTTTATAGCTTCATTTTTCATATTTCATGTAATTCTTGACAAAGTAGCTACTATTTGGGTGTATTTTGCAACAGAAAAACTCAACAAATCTTTAAATTTCAATATTAAATCAATTTTTTTAAAAAATGTAGATGGAAAATATTAAGGTTTTCTTTCATTTGTTTGGGGTTTTTTCTACTAGCAAGTGTATTTGTCTGAAAACATTATTGCGAATCTAAAGCATTAAAGGCAGCCTTCATAATGACAAATTGCTTATAAACAGCCTTGGTTTATTTTTTTTTTATGTTTACAGTATTTTACCTTTCCATAAATGTATGTTCTAAGTGAAAAAGTTTATCACTTCCAAAAGTATATTTGAATATGTGATTAAAATATTTCTTTGGAGATAGGGAATTCTGAGAACAAGCATTACAAACAGTTTTGGTGGTGGTGGTGGTTGTTTGTTTTGTCCCCCCCCCCCCATTCTACTTGACCTTGTTTATTTCTGGTCTTAAAATAAGGGGAAAAAACAAACAAACAAACAAACAAACAAACAAAACCCAAACAAAAAAAAAAACAACAAACAAACAAACAAAAAACCCGAGCAGAAAATTTTTTTTGACGTTCATTTTTATTGGCTTCAACAAAACCCTGGCAGCCAAGTGTGTATTCAAGAAACTTCTTGTACTTGTTCAGGGTCACAGCCGTTCAATTAATCTGAAATTAAATCGCAGTCATCCCTTCACCACAACACTGTGAAATGTACACAACATTTCCTAGCCTTGTCCATTGTGGATTCCTTCTTGTCTTTTGGGGTGAATAGGTTAGCTCAGCACCCCGGTGTTTCCACAGGAGTGGGGAACCGTGCTCCCACAACAAAGCCTTAGGACGCACGGAACCCGTAGGAGTGGAGGCACACTCCTTGAACCTTTGGAGTCCACGAGGACCAGGACAAAGCATTTGAAGAGACGTTCTTCTCTCGGGGAAATCCATGTGTTTATTGTGAATGGGTCCGTGAGGGAAGAAAAGGCCCGGAGCACCTCTGTGCATGGGGTTTTATGCAGGGGGTGTGACAGAGGTTGATATAAACCATTAACCAATGGGAGATAACTGGGGAGGAGGAGAGGGAAGGATAGTATAATTTGGGAAACCAATAGGGTTACTCTCTGGGAGGGATTGTGTTACAGAGTCCAGTGGGGTTTCAGAGGATAGATAACAGACATAGAACTTTCTGGATAAAAAGGATAGGTTCTACAGTAACTGACAGGGAGTTTAGGCAGGGTTTAGGTGATGGACAAGGAAGGTGCTGGAACAAAGGGTGTGGAATAACTATATAGGGAGCAAAAGGGAATATACAAAATCTGGGGTAAACCATTAACACATGAAATATTGGGAAAGCAAGAAGAAACCATTCCAGCAGAATACAACAGTCCATCAGTCACTATTTCATTGCTGAGTTGGTCAGTTGAACCCAGGAAGTGTTGCTGCAGAGGGAATTGCACTCTGGGGACAAATCTTGGAGGGTATTTTGGGAGTTACACTCTGCATTTTCTCCTTGTTTTCAGCATTTTCCACACGGAACAGCTGGAGAGCTCCAGAGGAAGCACACATAGAAGGAAGGCTCCTAGTTTTGCGGCTGTCAGAGGTGGGCAGGAGAGAGGGAGAGAATGGGATTTTTTTCTTTTAAGAAGTCTGACTCAGACACTGCTATTGGCATGGATTTTGGCTTGGATGCATCCTAGCTAGCCAAGGAAACGCAACAGATCCCAAAGTTAGAAGTCCAGCCACAGCAAGCTCCCTCCATAATTGATAAAAAAAAAATAGATGCCTCTCAATGTTGGGCTGTCTCATGCAGGGACTGAGAAACATTTTTGTCTTTCTAGTGACAGTGGGAAAAAACTAAAATGATTGTATATATTTCAGATATTTTTTGTTATACCAGTGGAACGTAATATGGGTCTTAATATGCCACTTATTCACACAGCAAAACATTGATGAACTAAACAATTCTGCAGAAGAAACTAGAAAAATATTTAACACAAAAATTCAGATTTTTAAGCTGCAGTTTTAACTTTATTTTTTTGTTTGTTTGTCTGAATGTTGCATTTCCTTCTGAGATACAAAAATATTTTGCTATTGCCTTACAGTTTTCAAGAAAGATTGGACAACTTGTGAAACTGTATTTGTATATCAATGAAATCAAAAGCTATAAAACTTACATGATCATCTTCAGCCTGATGGTCTTGAGTTGTCTACTTTAGCGCTTTTTAGGAAATAATGGAAGTCAAAAAGCTCCTTGCTTTTACCCTCTTAAATACTCAAAACAAATGAAACCAAGTTTTAATTTTCAATATGACTTTCAAAAATCCAAATATTCTCCTCAGGCCTTTGCTGGCCAAGCACATGATGAAATCAGAACATCAAACTAAATGTTTTACTTTTTTAGCTTTATGCTCATCATCATGGAGTCCCAGTATTCTTCAGGCTTTTGAACATTGTTGGAAAACTGTAACAAATAACTGAAAAAACCACCTGTCATAAAACTTTTCTTCAGAATTCTAGGGAGGAAAAAACCAACAGAAAAAAAAACTCAGAACAAACATATCCTTTATTTGTCCTTCACAACATTTTATACTTAAAAAAAAAAAAAAAAAAATTAGAGAATATTAATTGTTAACTTGTTCCGTTCAGCAATTGCAAGGATAAAAAACCAAAAACAAACAAACAAACAAACAAAAACAAACCCAAACCCCCAAAATAACTCATTGGAAATTATGTTTTGGCATAAAATTATGTTTTGATATCAAAATCAGTAAAGAAAAATATTTATTCCTATTGCAAATCTGTCTCTAAATAAAGATAAACTACTGTCAAATTCTGTGTCTCAAAACTTGTCTAAACTTCTTTGGATGCTTTGTGAGTATATTCTAGTGGAAATGCAACAGGATTTTCTCCTTGACTCTGATGCATTGGGAAATTTAAATCTACATGTGCAAATAGGCTGAGAAGTCACTCCCTGTCAGTAAATGCAATAAATGAGAACCAGAAAGCTGGGAAGATTACTTCTTTTCTCTCAAACACCTCACATGCATCACAGTATTCCAAATACTTGATTTCTTCGTGGAGATCAGTGTCTCCATGCAAACCACACTGCCCTGTACTGGAATGACATTGTAACGATGCCTTAGCTCAGAGTGAGCAGAAAAAGGAAGGGGAGAGGGAAGACCTAAAGGTGGGAGGGGGAGGCTTTATCATTTGTTTCACATACCCTAGGCTCAGTTAATACATCTTGAGGATTCTTACGACACTGCCAACAAAAATCAATGCAGAAGTTATGCATTTTACCTTTTATCTCAATTGTGTTGCATGAGTCTGGCAAAGTTTAAAAGCTGCTAATTTAGTAGTCAGCAGTGTCAAATAAAATTTCTAAACTGTATGTCTATAAAAGAACATCTTTGCAATAAGGCATACCAAATATGCTTGCAAAATAGTTCAGTCAGCAAACCTGTTTTAAGTTTTGAAATATTTTGCAATGACATTTATTAGAACAAAACTATAATATATCAGTGATATAAGGAGCTGTCTCTTCATCACTGGTGCTTTATTATAGGTACTAATTTTGTGAAAAATCCTTCAGAATCTTTGCAAAACACCTGCTGAACTTAAAGAAATATGGTTACTGCTTGTGCTGAGACAGATGTAGCTTAATCACATAATACCGAATTTGACTTTTCAGTGCCTCACAATAAATGAACTGAACATACCAGTGCAGGAGATTTAAACTTTGTTCCAATTTGAATATCACGTTTGCTGACTGGAGGGCCTAAGCTACAGCCAGCTTCCCCAGGTGTCCAGCATTACACAGAACATTTCTGTTTAAGCCACTGAAACTCTAGTTTAATTAAAAGAATGGGAAGAAAAAAAAAGAAGACAAAACCTCAGAGAGTATATTTAAAAAAATGTTTAAATTCTTTGTAGTTTATTTTTGTTTCTGTTACTTCTTTGCCTGTTTCAATCTAGCCAGTACTGAGCTGTGTTGTTTCCCTTAGGCACGCTTTCTCAGGGTTTTTTGTTCTTTTCTTTTCTTTTCTTTTCTTTTCTTTTCTTTTCTTTTCTTTTCTTTTCTTTTCTTTTCTTTTCTTTTCTTTTCTTTTCTGTTCTGTTCTGTTCTGTTCTGTTCTGTTCTTTTTTTTTCTTTTTTTTTTTTTTGGGGGGGGGGGAGAGGTGGGGCAGGGTGGGGAGCAGATATTTGAGGGCTCCATGATTGAAAGGAATTTTGATCTGGAGGGAGCTATTAGGAACATCTTCACCAAAGAATGGAATAAGATATGCTGTTTTCTTATTGTGTCATCAGTTGCACACCATTAGTTTTATATATTGACTGTTTTTTAGTGGCAGAATAAGTAAATTTCTATGAATTTCAGTCACCATATAGTGCCCAGGTTGAGATTCAAAATTTTTTAGGTTTTTTGCTGTTACGTTTATGTATAAGGGAAATTCTGCTTTTGAGTGCAACAGTTTTATAACTTGTATATGCTCATTTAAAAAATGTGTAATAATCCAACTATACAGTGATATATATATTCATAGAATGGTTTGAGTTGGAAGAGACCCTAAAAATCGTCTAGTTCTGACTCCTGAAGTCTTCACATAATAAAGAGAAATATGCAACTCAGCACAGAGCACACAATTTCAAATGCACAGATACCCATAAACATATTTACAGAATATGTCTGTTACATTTTGCATATATTTTTGTCTCCCTCTATTGAGTCTTATTTACACTGTAATGTTAAATAATAGTACTTTAATTTTACTTCTTCAGATAAGCTGTGTGCTTCATAAAAAGCATAAAACAATGAAACCTCATGAATATTTATATCAATGGCTACATAGAATTATAGTCATAATCTCTGAAACTGGTTCTCATGGGTTCAGAATTAATTATCAAGTTCAGTTTTAATTGCATTCTTCTAAATTATATATTAAAAAAAAAAAAAAAAAAAAAAAAAAAACAAAGCAAAAAAAACCACACAAAAAACACCCATAATAAATTAGCTCACTAGTGCTCTGCTGGGCTTGGTATTTGAGACATAAAGTAACCCCATCCTTTATGTGTGATGATGAGCCAAAGACGAGTGATTCAGAGGCTCCTCTTGAAACCAACTTGCTTAAATGTTAATGTCTCTCCCACTTGAAAGATAAAATAAAAATTCTATTTCTAGTTCCTTCAGCAGACATATTGAACTGAATATTCCTTAAAATAGACTATTTTTTCCCTCTTTTGCTAGTTTTGTTATATGATTGTATGGTACATTACATACTAAATATATTTCAGTAGTGTTGGCTGAAAAAAGTCTGGGAGAAAAGTAACTTTAGGGAGAAAAGAGCTCTCACCATTTAAGTTTGGTCCATCAGTAGTTTTCTGCATTAAACTCCAAAGGATCTCTGATTGTATTTAAACCCAATTCTTAATGAAACAGAGAAAAAAAGTCTCTATTAAATCCTTCACTATAAAAGACAAAACATACAGACTTAAAAGATTTTAAGGGGTTTTTAGATAGAGTGGGAATCTGGAACATGGTTCCTCCCATGTCCTGGTTGTTCTCCCAAGGCATGCTCTATCTGATAAATGTAGGAGTCGTGGCCTCAGCACTCCCTTTTCTTTCCCTCTTCTCATCCACACACAAACACAACCAGACTCACTAACTACCCCATCCTCCATGAAGACTTCTGAACAACTTAGAGCAATGCCATACACCTAATGAGCTGAATTTCAGCCTGTACTTTATCTCCTCATCTTCCTCCTGTCTAAGGAAGGCTTACAGACTCCTTCTCCCTTTAATTCATCAGCTCCAGTGTGCACACACTTAAAAAATAGTAAAAATCAAATGCTTTTTTAGTTCTCTCTGGTTCAGTCATCCAAAGATCTTATGGCCTGTTTCCCAGCTGTGTAATCATAGAAAGTTTGCTACTCTCATCATTCCTTGCAGATGAAGGTCCTGACAGCACCTCATGCTATTACCCTGTTCAGGCCAAGTGTGAAATGGAAGATCCAAGAATCACACTCCCTGTGTATAATTGCTGATCTGTATCCAAAGTCGTGCAAATGATCTGAGCTCAGGTCCATCTTTTAAAGAAAATAAAATGAGGGGGAAAAAAAAAAAAAAAAAAAAAAAAAAAAAAAAAAAAAAAAAAAAAAAAGAGAGAGAGAGGAAGGAAGGAAAGAAAGAGAAATAGAGGAAAGGAAAGGAAAGGAAAGAAAGGAAAAGAAAAGAAAAGAAAAGAACAGAAAAGAAAAGAAAAGAAAAGAAAAGAAAAGAAAAGAAAAGAAAAGAAAAGAAAAGAAAAGAAAAGAAAAGAAAAGAAAAGAAAAGAAAAGAAAAAAGAAAATATAAAACCAGGGAAAATTCTGGATCTTTCCTTTCAAATGCCTATTTTCTTTCTAAAGTCAAATCCTTCTCAAGAGGAGCCACATTCCTTCCTGCCTAGAGAAATTATATAATTTAAACATTAGCAACTGTTTTTGGAGATAAATCTGGAGATTTGTTCTCAGGATGTTCATGAGACATTTCACTCACTCAGCTGCTCACTAGGCAAACAGTGTAAACAGGTACCTAACTCTAAGCATATGAATAACACATTGATTTAATCAAGATTCCTCTGGTTTACAGGATACTTTTTCAATCCCTGCATGTAAAAGGATCTAAATTATAAACAGTGGAAGAAGCACCAGTCAGTTTTTGATTTTAAGATAATTTGAAGGAAGCTGAACCTGAAATTATACACTAAAATTCAGATCTGTATAGGAATACCCAAAAAACCCCACTAATGCTGAAAGCAACATCACCTCTGAATTTGTTAGAGAGAAGAAAGGGAAAAAGTAAATCAAAAAAATAACAGAGTTGTTGAAAAACTCAACTGATAAGAAAAAATAACATGGAGAAAAACCCCAAACCAACCCACCTATATGTCTCAATTAAGTACCATTAGACATAGCCAAAAGACCTGTATACTGGAAGAAGCCCAGCAAAAGAGAGTTAGAAACAGCATCAATATCTACTTGGTAGTGTAACCTAATGATCTGAAGAAATACCGGCTATGAAACTTTCTTATTCCTACCAAAAAAGCACAACACATCTTGTTTCAAACTACCATCTAATATATTCACTTCCCCTGACTAGAATAGTATCTATTTCCCCCTTAATTTTAGATCACTCAGGCTACTTATTTTTTGTTGGAATTGCTGGTTGTTTCTACAATGCAAGGTGCCTTTCAGAGAAAGGTAGAGATATTCTTTATATTAATGCAGAAGTACTTGTTGCACATAAAGCTTACCAGGACTTTTTCTACTTGCCTGAAATTCCCAGGCACTATCACAGCAAAAAGAACAGACAGAAAAATGGAAAGATGGGAAAATAAAGTATTAAAGAAAGAGTGAAAGAAAAGCCCAGGCTAAAACTATACGTAAAGTTGGATACTGGTAAGTTATGTCCCAGAAAGGATCAATAAAGGTAATCATGTACAATCAACACTTACGTGGATTTAAGTCATGTGGCTCTAAAGCTTAAAATAGAGATGCATTGCAGCAGATGGCAGCTTGTGGAGAAAAAAACCAAAAAAAACATAGGTGCAAGAAATGCTGTCCTTTGAGGACATTTCATAGAGGTATTATTGGCAGGGATAATATTTTTTTTTTTTCTCGCACAGAAATAAGAGAGGTAGGTTTTTAAGAAAATCATAATCCAAGACAGTTGTAGGAGGTTGTATGAGCAAGGAATTTCAGAGATGTTTATACGCAACATGGCTGAATGAGGTGTTCCTTTTTTTTTTTTTTTTTTTTTTTTTTTTTCCCCCCCACCACCCTTTCACAGTCAATTTGCTGCAAGTTGGATCTTGAAAAGAACTCTCTGATGTCTAGCAGTGTGGCTAACCTGTTAGGGAACTTTTTAATATTTATATATTGCAAGCCCTGATAAGTCTGTCTTTTTCCAAATAAAGTCCTGCATTGCTCCTTGGGGACCTTTAGAATATTTTTGTAACTTAAAATCTGCATTCATCTTTACATTTTGGTTCCTATTCAGTAATCATTTTCTCTCACTTTCTTTCTTTCTCGTTTTCTTAATTCTTGATGTTTCATCCCCTCTGTAGAGTTGCATCTGCCTGTTGTTCTCTTGTATTTTTATTTTGAAGAAAATAACCACATAGCTTTATTATGGTGGGGGGAGTGGGTGTGACTAGCAGCCACCTCCTCTTGGAGATAATGAAGGAACAATTAAATGGCCCTTTGCTAGGAAGCAGCTGAAACAATGGGAGCCACAACAGGTCACACACATAATAAATCAGAGATGAGGACCAAGTGGGTGGAAAAGTTCATAGTGGTCTGAATCAGAATACAGCAGTGGTGAAGAAGGAGGAAGGGTGAATTTGTCTGCAGCTGTTCAGAAGAGGGGTGGGAATAAAAGGTTGAAAAGACAGAAGCAGAAACAGAAGTAATAGAAAAGGGGCCGTCAGCAAGAAAAGGCCTGGATACATGGGTAAGAAAAAGAAAGGGAAATAGAGCCAGTAAAAGAGGAATATAACCATGCCCTGGTAAGAGAGAGGAACTGTCAAAGGTTTTTTTCTGTGACTCCAGTCTTTCCATGTTCTGAAGTCAAGTTCGTGCATATGTTCAGGTCAAATCACAGGCAAAACCTAATATTTTATTCCCTATGTGTCTCAGTGTCCCTCACGCCTAGCAGGTGTTGACCACAGGCTAGCTCAGTTTTGCACTGCGGCAGCGTGGATCGGTCGGGGTTACAGGCAGGGTGAGTAACCTCCTCCCGGTGGGTTTTTGGCTCCCCACACTGGCGGGTGGACCTGATGGCCTCACAACTACGGGGACAGGAAAAGGGTCGACTGTCTTTGAGCAGGGTAGAAGGTAGTTTATCAAGGGGAGTCCAGCAAGGAGCTCAGCCTTGGACCCTTGCTACCCAGAGAGAGCCCAGATCAAAGCCTTGCAGCCACTTATAAACAGCAGAGGATCCAGGGGTGGAGACAACGGGTCAGACAATAAGGGAATACGGGGGTGTAACAGGGGGTGTCAACTTCTGAACAAAGAACGAATCACAAGAGGGGAGAAGGGGATTCCCCGAGCACCAGCCTATCACTCGACGCCTCTCCTGGATCTTTCCAGAATCCAGGGAAGGGTCTAGAAGTGACAGACAGGGCGACCAAGAGGAGAGAGGGGGGATTGACAGGGACAGGTGCAGGGGAGGAATGATTGACATAAAACGTCTGGTTATATAACTAACTCATGGGGGAAACCATTACAGAACACAGGGGGGTGCACAGTGGAATAAACCATTACAAAAATAACTTATAAATCTTACAAAAATAACTTATAAATCTTACAAAAATAACTTAATAACTTAAAAAAACAATTCTTGCACCACCACACCTATGCTCTTTGGAGTTAAGCAGGATTCAGACTCTCTCTGTTGCTTTCCATATCTATCTTTATGAATTGTTTGGGTGAAAGAAATTGTAATCTTCATATCCTTTCGGAGGATGTACATATGGGCTCCTAGCTATAGTGCAGTTCAGTATTTTGCAGAGCCTTCAATTATGAGGACAGGTTGGTCTCTCATCCCTGAGATGAGAAGGGAAACCAAGCATCTGAATTCACATGGCAAAATTCTCGTCCTGGGTAGACCTATCTGAGCTTGCCTGTAAACAATGGACATTGGAAGATTTAACACAAATTTATTTTTAAAAATGCAGGGGTTTTATTGATCAGAGACATAAAATTGAAGAGGACCTTCTTGGCTGCTAAGGGCAATTCTTTAGTTTCCTTTGTTGTTCTCTTAATCAAATTGATAAAAATCCTCATGACCAGTTAAACAGGTTTGTCCAGGCTTGTTAGTTGCCCTGGTCTACTTGTGACAGAATTTCCTCGCTTTGATGATTTGAACGGTTCAGTCTTGGATATTGCTTGTTTTTCAAGTTTTATCATTAAACCAAATGAAGCACCGCCTCTTTTATTCTCTCCATGAATTTTCCAGAGATGAAAAGAAACAGAAATTGCTAATTTTGAGTCTGAATATAATTTTGCTATTTTATGTATATTGCATTTTGTTTTTCTGTCCTTAGATCAGATAGCTTCTTTTCCCTTCTTTGTTATTTAAATGAGAAATTGCTCAATTTTGTCACTGGGAAAGTAACAGTCCCTGTGTTAATTTCTGACAACCAGCTGGTATTTAGTTTTGGCTGATATGCACTGTATTTCTTTGGCTATGCTGAAATTCAAAATACATTAGAAACTAGGAAGAAAAAGAAAAGAAAAGAAAAGAAAAGAAAAGAAAAGAAAAGAAAAGAAAAGAAAAGAAAAGAAAAGAAAAGAAAAGAAAAGAAAAGAAAAGAAAAGAAAAGAAAAGAAAAGAAAAGAAAAGAAAAGAAAAGAAAAGAAAAGAAAAGAAAAGAAAAGAGAAAAGATCACACAGAACAAAACAAATTAAAACCTTTCCAGCAAATTATAGAGTTCTAATATTATATGGTATAAATGACAGTATCTGAAAGCTGCTGTAGTCTCTTAAGCC